>NC_057813.1:719785034-719933527 GCF_018294505.1 Triticum aestivum
AGGGGCGGGGGCGGCGACGTCGACGGGGACGGCGTCGATCGGGGCAGGGCGGCGCGACGGAGGGAGGAAACAGAGGAAAGAAACAGAGGGAAAGTGAATTTTTTTCAACTGGTGTATATATAGGATGGACCTTTAGTACCGGTTGGAGCCACCAACCGGTACTAAAGGTCTATTTTGGCCAGGCCAAGCGGCGGGAAGCGCACCCCCTTTAGTACCGGGTCGTGGCACCAACCGGTACTAAAGACCCACCCTTTAGTACCGGTTGGAGCCACCACCCGGTACTAAAGGGGGTGCGCTGGCTCCAGGCGGTGCGCAAGTTTAGTCCCACCTCGCTAGCCGAGGGGCTACCGCACTGGTTTTTAAGCCCTAGTGCGGTAGCTCTCTCGAGCTCCTCTCCTAAGCAGGCCTACAGGGCCTACCTGTTCTCTTCTGCCTAGTGGGCCTATTGGGTCTTTGCGGGCCTGCATCCTGTTCTCGTATGCAGGCCGCTTTGGCCCAGTAGGCGGGCTTTTTTATTTTCTTAATTTTTTTTCTTTATTTTTTTTGAGTTGTTTTTTGTTGTATTTAGAGTTTATTTGTGAATATTTTTTCTTTAGGTACAAAAAATTACAAACTTTCTGTTAGTGCCGGTAGTTTTCAAATTTGAATAGTTTAAATTTTGAATTATTTGAAATTTGTGTGAATCACTAGTTTGTGAATAACTTAACTTTGAAAAAAGATTTTTCAGTGATTCTTTTTTCTTATGTTTAATATTAGTGTGTTTTATCATTATGTTCAATTTGGTAATGCTTAGGTTATTTAAATAATGAAATGCCTTTGTAACAGTTGAGTTTTCATCGGAAAACCCTGATACTTCGAAAGAGATTGTCCATTTTGTACACGAAGTGCATCCAGTTTTTGCCGTAACCCTCTCTACTTTTGGGTGTGAAACACAGAAGAAAGTGATGATAGTGAAGCCAATCACATCCCAGATCTTTGGGTGTGAAAATTTTTCTTCGCATATATCCCTTTGCGTCGTAGCCATGGAAAATCTTCATCATTTAACTGGATGCTCGGGTCAATATTCACTGTGAATGGAGGAATTTCATCAAACTTTTCATAATCTTCTGACATGTCTGTCTTGTCATCCACTCCCACGATGTTTCTTTTTCCTGAAAGAACTATGTGGCGCTTTCGCTCTTCGTATGATCCATTTGCTTCCTTATCTTTTCTTTTTCTCGGCCTGGTAGACATGTCTTTCACATAAAAAACCTGCGTCACATCATTGGCTAGGACGAATGGTTCGCCTGCATACGCAAGATTGTTGAGATCCACTGTTGTCATTCCGTACTACGGGTCTTCCGTTACCCCGCCTCGTGTCATATTGACCCATTTGCACCGAAACAAAGGGACCTTCAAATCACCTCCATAGTTAAGTTCCCATATGTCCACTATGTAACCATAATATGTTTCCTTTCCCGTGTTGGTTGTTGCATCAAAGCGGACACCACTGTTTTGGTTGGTGCTCTTCTTATCTTGGGCGATCGTGTAAAATGTATTCCCATTTATCTGGTACCCTTTGAAAGTCATTATATTCGAAGATGGTAACTGGGACAGCGAGTACAGATCATCTTGAATATCTCCATCATGTATGGCACGTTTCTGCAACCAACCGACGAAAGTCTTCGTTTGTTCATGTGTAATCCAATCATCAGACTTCTCCGGGTGTTTGGAGTGTAGAAAATTCTTGTGTTCCTCCATGTACGGAGCCACCAAGGCGGAATTATTTAGAACTCTGTAGTGTGCTTCAGTGAGAGAATGCCCGTCCATACATATTATTTGATCCCCTCCTAGCGTGCCTTTTCCATCCAGTCTGCCCTTATGTAGCGATCCAGGAACACAAATCAACTTAAGGTCAGGAATAAAGTCAATACAAAACTCAATGACCTCCTCATTTTCATGGCGCTTCGAGATGCTTCCTTCTGGCCTAGCACGGTTATGAACATATTTCTTCAGAACTCCCATGAACCTGTCAAAGGGGAACATATTGTGTAGAAATACAGGACCCAAAACGTTAATCTCTTCGCAAAGGTGAACTAGGACGTGCGTCATGATGTTGAAGAAGGATGGTGGGAACACCAACTCGAAACTGACAAGACATTGCACCAAATCATTCTGTAACCTTGGTATGATTTCTGGATCGATTACCTTCTGAGAGATTGCATTGAGGAATGCACATAGCTTCACAATGGCTAATCGAACGTTTTCCGGTAGAAGCCCCCTCAATGCAACTGGAAGGACTTGCGTCATAATCACGTGGCAGACATGAGACTTTAGGTTCTGGAACTTTTTCTCTGCCATATTTATTATTCCTTTTATATTCGACGAGAAGCCAGACGGTACCTTCATGCTGAGCAGGCATTCGAAGAAGATTTCCTTCTCTTCTTTGGTAAGAGCATAGCTGGCCTGACCCTGATGTATGCCGTCTTTTCCGTGCATACATTGTTGGTCCTCCCGTGCCTCTGGTGTATCTTTTGTCTTCCCATACACGCCCAAAAAGCCAAGCAGGGTCACACAAAGATTCTTCGTCACGTGCATCACGTTGATTGCGGAGCGGACCTCTAGGTCTTTCCAATATGGCAGGTCCCAAAATATAGATTTCTTCTTACACATGGCTGCGCGTCCGTCAGCGTCCTTCGGAACAGGTTGTCCGCCAGGACCCTTTCCAAAGATTACCTTCAAATCCTAGACCATATCATATACATCAGCACCAGTTCGGTGGCGAGGCTTCATCCGGTGATCTGCCTCACCTTTGAAATGCTTGCCTTTCTTTCTTACGGGATGCCTTGTTGGAAGAAATCGATGATGTCCCATGTACACATTCTTCCTACAACTATCCAAATATATACTGTCGGTATCATCCAAACAGTGCGTGCATCCGCGATATCCCTTGTTTGTCTGTCCTGAGAGGTTACCGAGAGCAGGCCAATCATTGATGGTCACGAACAGCAATGCCTTTAGGTCAAATTCTTCCTGTTTGTGCTCATCCCATGCACGTACACCTTTTCCATTCCACAGCTGTAATAGTTCTTCAACTAATGGCCTTAGGTACACATCAATGTCGTTGCCGGGTTGCTTAGGGCCTTGGATGAGCACTGGCATCATAATGAACTTCCGCTTCATGCACAACCAAGGAGGAAGGTTATACAAACATAGAGTCATAGGCCACGTGCTATGGTTGCTGCTCTGCTCCCCAAAAGGATTAATGCCATCTGCGCTTAGACCAAACCATACGTTCCTTGGGTCACCTGCAAACTCCTCCCAGTACTTTCTCTTGATTTTTCTCCACTGCGAACCGTCAGCGTGTACTCTCAACTTTCTGTCTTTCTTACGGTCTTCTGCGTGCAACCGCATCGCCTTCGCATGCTCTTTGTTTTGGAACAAACATTTCAACCGTGGTATTATAGGAGCATACCACATCACCTTGGCAAGAATCTTCTTCCTAGAGCGCTCGGCCTCGACATCACCAGGGTCATCGCGACTGATCTTATAACGCAATGCACCGCATACCGGGCAAGCGTTCAAATCCTCATACTCACCGCGGCAGAGGATGCAGTCATTAGGGCATGCATGTATCTTCTGCACCTCTAACCCTAGAGGGCAGACAGCCTTCTTTGCTTCACACGTACTCTCGGGCAATTCGTTGTCCTTTGGAAGCATATTCTTTATCATTACCAGCAACTTTCCAAATCCCTTGTCAGATACACCATTCTTTGCCTTCCATTACAGCAATTCAAGTGTGGTGCCCAACTTTTTTTGTCAGCTTCGCAATTCGTGTACAACAATTTCTTGTGATCCTCTAACATGCGCTGCAACTTCGTCCTCTCCAGATCACTTGCGCAGTTTCTCTTTGCATCGGCAATGGCCCGACCTAGATCATCAGCGGGCTCATCTGATGCCTCTTCTTCAGCTTCTTCCCGCATTGCCGGCTCAGCTTCTTCCCCCGTTGTTATATCATCGTATTCAGGGAACCCATGACCAGGATAGCCGTCGTCGTCCTCTTCTTCTTCATTGTCTTCCATCATAACCCCTCTTTCTCCGTGCTTGGTCCAAACATTATAGTGGGGCATGAAACCGGACTCAAATAGGTGGACGTGAATGGTTCTTGACGTAGAGTAATTGCAACCATTCTTACAGCCAGCACATGGACAAGGCAAAAAATCATCCGCCCCCTTGTTTGCCTCAGCGGCAAGCAGAAAAGTATGCACGCCATTAATGAACTCGGGAGAGCATCGGTCATCATACATCCATTGTCGGCTCATCTTCATTACACAACACCGAATAGACCAAATTAATACAAGTTCATACATAAAGTTCATATACATCACTTAATTAAATGCAACATACAAATAACTCTCTAGCTAAAGAATTTAAATGCAACAACAAATGCGATCAAGATCGCAACTAAGGTAGCAATTGATCCAACAACATAATGATACCAAGCCACACTATCAATTGCATATTTTCTAATCTTTCTAATCTTCAACCTCATTTTCTCCATCTTGATCTTGTGATCATCTACGACATCGGCAACATGCAACTCCAATTCCATCTTCTCCCCCTCAATTCTTTTCAATTTTTCTTTCAAATACTCATTTTCTCTTTCAACTAAATTTAACCTCTCGACAATAGGGTCGGTTGGAATTTCCAGTTCACATACCTCCTAGATAAAAATATCTATGTCAACTTGATGGGCATAATTTGTCATAAACACGAAATGCAACAACTACTTTTAAAAAAGAATATACCACATCCGAATCATAACAAGGATGAGGGCCGACGGGGACGGATATCAAAACCATGGCACTATGTATAACAAACAACGTACGGGTAAGATAATTATACGAGTAACTATATATCCAAATCACACAAACATCAATTTGGTAATGTAAAACATTCATGAACAAGAGCCTCACCACAAGGTGGTGCCGGCGACGGAACGGTGCGGGCGATCGACGGTGGTTACGACGGAGATTTAGAAGGCACTAAGTAAACCGCACCTACATATGCAAACTAAGTGTTACTTTTGACCTCAAATTGCATATAAATCAAATACTAGCAAATTATAATTCCTCCCAAATTAATCACTATACAAAGCATTGCAAGAGCTAATCTAGCAATGAGAGTTGAAAGGACAAAGTTGCTAACCTTTGTGATCATTTGAATGTATGGGGGCCTTCAAATCTTGACAAATTTTGGGCAAAATTTGTGAGGAGCTCGAGGAAGAGAGGGGAAGAACAGAGGAAGTGAGGGGAAAGGGGATGAACAGAGTGGCTCGGGTGGACGAAGGGTTTATGTACGTCGACCTTTAGTACCGGTTCGTGTCACTAACCGGTGCTAAAGGTTAGCCATGAACCGGTACTAATGAGAACGGCTGGCTAGCCGTTGGAACCGGCACTAATGGACACAATAGTGCCGGCTCAAAATCAAACCGGCACTAATGTGTCTCAGATTTGCCCCTTTTTCTACTAGTGCATGCATCTTCGATGCTGTGTCGAAGTTGCTTTCCGTGTCGTCAGGAGATCCGCGCACTCGTACACGATGGAACTCGCCGCCGGAACTACGCCCTCCCGTGATCTGGCGTGCGTTCCCTTCCCAGCTTGTCACCAGAAATTGAGGTTCGTCGAATTATTTGGTGACTAAAAAAATCTACTAGATGGAATTTTGAGATTGATCCAATCTAAACTAGAGAACCGTTCTAATCTTTGATTGATCGGGTGCCGCGCCCCCTGGTGAGAGATTAATCTTCCCGGGGACGGCGAGCTGCAAAAGTGATGGAAGGTCCTAGGATCAATGTCGTTGGACAAACCACTCTAATACCATATGAAAAATATAGAAAGACAATATTATTGTTGTTTCTGTTGTATTGATCCGACCTCATACGGGGTATATATAGAATACATTGTGAGGGAGAGAGACTTGGAGTAGAGAGCAAGTCGTACATGTTAAATCTACTCTATCTCTAACTCCTACCTCTATCTTAAACACAATTATATTCTAACACGCGGCCCACAACGCCACCAGCTGGTGCTCACTAGATGATTTCTTCGACAAGGACGAGGACATGTGCCCCAGGGCGTACATCGCAACGAGATCGGCAAGCAGATACACCAACCAGAGGAGGACCTTGACAACAGAAGAGATACTGTAGCGGCGGATCCCTGCGAAGAAGAAGAGGATAGTGACGACAACAACTTGGATCTCCCACTCATTCCACAGTTCCAGCCAAAATAGAGACCACTTCGCCGGCGGCTGCTGATCAAATTTCTGTTGGATCAAATCAGTGTGTGTTGTCCACACCGCCCATTCCATTAGAGAACAAAGACCACCAACGATGATTAGCGACTGCACCCCCACGGTGGGGGCACAGCTCCAACCAAGGTAATCGGGCAGACGGAACGAAGGTAAAGAAACATCCGCCGGCCTCACCAGGCCATCCTTTCTTTAGAAATTCCAGCTACGACCAGCATGGTATGGCAGCACCCATGTTGCATGCGTCAACTACGACCAGCATCTGTCGAGGGCATCGATGCTGCAACCGGCGTGTAATTTTGCTGGAACCGGTCGCCGGAAAAGCTACAACCGCACTGATATTTTGCTGGAACCAACACCGATGCTGCAACCGGCGTGTCACTTTGCTGGAACCGGTCGACGGAAAAGCTACAACCGCACTGACATTTTGCTGGAACCAAATGACTGTCGACTCGTTTTGCTGGCACCGTCATTATTTTTTGCTGGAACCGGTCGCCGAGGAAGCTGCAACCTCACTAACATTTTGCTGGAACCAAACTATGGTGACTCGTTTTTGCTGGCACCGTCATTTTGTTTTGCTGGAACCTGTGACAATTTTTGTTACAACCCAGCCACGGCGATGTTTTGATTTTGCTGGAACGATGAATGCTTTTGCTGGGACGAGGCCTTTTTGCTTGATACAACCCGGTGAACTACTGGACAGCTTCATCGGGGATGCAACCTCGACGAACGAACAGCGCTGCTACAAGCTGGATGGAGCACTGCTGTTCGCCGGAGCTGCGACCTTCGCCGGCAGGAGCTGCATGCGGCGAACCGACGAGAGCCTGGGCGAACAGGGGGCGCTGCAACCGGGGGCGGGCCATGCTGGGAGCAAGCGGCAGGGACGCTGGTGAGCAGCGTCGACGATGGCGGGCAAGCGCGAGCGGAGGCGCTGCCTTCTTTTCTTTTTCCCTGTGCTTTTTTCTATCTCGCGTCGCGAGGTTGAAGAACGCTTGGGTCAGATCCAACGGGTATTTAGAGACTGATCGGGTGGCTAGGACTAGACCGGCGGAATTATTGGACCGGTGCGCCGGCGCCTAGCATCGCCCATAGCGAAAACGGAAGTACAAATTACTGGCTTTGAGAAGGAGAACAGCTTTGCAGATCATTGACACGCTCAATAGGTAAGCGAATTTCAGTGATCTCATCCTTGCAATCATCGTTCACATTCACCTCGATGTCGCCAGCACTTGCCTCCACAGTTTCATCAGCTGCTTTGGAAGGCATTTCTATTGGAGATATAGAACCACAATGTTTAGTGAGAAGCAGGAAGTGGGACAGAAACTCGCCACCATTGCTCAGCTGCCTGGTGTGGAATGCCTCAGATGCATTGGTTGCTGCGTAGCACAACATCTCCGTCCACACTGTTCCAATTATTACCATCCTATGTGTGAGCCCCAACTTCAGGCCGATCATTTTCTGAGCAAGGCTACTTGCTTCCACCAGCACAGCATCGCTGTGATAAGGTCTTTCATTGTAATCCAGAATTGACTGGTGAAGCCCATCAACCGTATATGATTTCGGTTCTGGAAAACGATCAGCGTAAGAGGCGCAGATATAGTCAAACATCTTATGAGTTTTTACTGTGGTGGGCAGACTGTCAGGGTGCTCAATGAGGAGGTACATCATGTAATCAGAGAGAGTATTCACTGCTTCAGCCATGTCCTTGCAGTCCAGCTTCGATTTGACAGCAGGGTCATTGAGGAAGGTGGATGTGGCTATATGCCAGATAAGAACGCTCTTCTCAAATGTAGAACTCAGGCTCGAATCAAGCTGTTCGCTGTGGTCGAAGCCCCTGAGCCTGCGAGACCACTCCCGTTTCCGGATAGCCACGTCTTCGATTCGTACCATATGAATTTTCTCACCTCTGACCAAGTCCCATACGAACTCCTTCATGGCAGACGAAAGCTTGGCATGTTTGGTGCACTGAGCTCTGTCCCACAGATCCTTGAGCCCAAACAAATAGGCTATTCCGCTCTTGAGGTCCTTCTTGTTGCTTTGAACGCAGAAGGATATGAAGTTAAATTGCCCGACGGAATTGAACCATCTTCCATCCTTAAGAACGACGAGGTGGTATCGTGCGAACAGAATTGCATTGGCCAGCCAATTCCATCCTCGGTTTCTCAAGATGGCACATGTCCAGGTCGACCCAATTGCCTTGATAACAGATGCCACCTCCAGTGCGCAAGCTCCCCCCAGAAGAGCAAAAGTGACAACAATATCGGGTGTGCTGTAACCATCCAAGGGAAATAATACGGATGCAGTAGCCATACCAAGTGTGGATCACTTGTGCCTTGGTGTACATCATGTCATACCACCTCTATCAGCTCCACATTATGCCTCTTCTTCCGTGTCGATCCATTTTCACATGCATGCCTCCTCCTCTGTGCCAGTTCATCTTCGCTCTCGTTGCTCGTCCATTCATATTCTTGTTTTACACCACCTATTATGAGGCTAGTGTCAGCCAACCCCTTCCAACGTATGTATGCCTGGTCCCTGTCAATGATGAAAGGCTTGACAATTATATAGCACAACTTGTGTGCTGCCATCAAAATATATGCATAATCTCCAAACTGCTTGTTTTTGGTGAAGCAGTTTCCTTTGTATTTCGGTTTCAGTGCTGGAGGGTTCATAAACTGCCTTCTAGTTCTGGGAAGAAAACGGAAAAAAAATGACTTCAGACCACAACTTCTTGGCCTACTTGGGACTTGGGGATTCCTGTTGCTTGCGCGCTTCAGTGCCCATATCCTCTCGCTGTACTTGATGAATCCGGCAACCAGAACCAGCATAGCTGGACGGATAAAGGTCGCCCCACCCGCAATGATGTACTTGTAGAGCACATACACGGTGCCAGCGACCTGCAGAAACATATTCAGCAGGTGGCGCAGCCAGAGTTCATTGTCCTCCAGAGCGTACGCGGTGATGGTGTCCTGGCCAGCGAGGTGCAGCAGGAGGAACGATGCCCAGAACGCAACCAGCTGGTGCTCACTGGATGATTTCTTCGACAAGGACGAAGACATGTGGCCCAGGGCATATATCGCAACGACATCGGCTAGCAGATACACCAGCCAGAGGAGGACCTTGAGAACGGAAGAGACGGTGTAGGGGCGGATCCCAGCAAAAAAGAAGAGGATAACCTGCAGACTGAAGCTGGCGATAACAACTACTTGGATCTCCCATTCATTCCACAGTTCCAGCCAATATGGCATCGGTGCTCCAGCTCCATCCATTGATTTGCCAACCTGCAAGCAAGAATTTTAACTAAATATCTATATACACATGTGTCCCAATATATATATCTTCAAATAGTAGCAGGCGTGCTAATGTATGAATACATACCTGTGACTGAACCAGGTTAATCTGACCTCCCTGATATGAAGGTAGATTAATTCGGCTTATGGTAGCAAGGTTGCAACACAAAACCACAGCAAAATGGTAAGGTCCGGTAGGAAGTGCAGAGGGGAGTTACAGGAAGAATGGAGGGATGGAGTGTATGCATCTATCTTCAACGCTCTCATGGGTCTGAAATGTCAGATCTGGTCAGCACATGTACATGTGAGCCAGCGTATTCCAGTCCAAAGCCCACATACAAAAATGATGAATGGAGGACACGTACACACGACGGATGAGTTTACTTCATTTCAAAAAGGGACTTTAAACCTATGGATTTGTTTACTTGGTCATTCCATATTCTATGGAGTGCAAGTTGATGGCAGCGCTCTATCATACAGAAATAAGAGATTAGTTAAACGCACCCGTCGGAAGTCGGGGTTCTAAATGAAGAACACTCCTGCCTCAATTGTACATATATAGTACCACTCCTATTATTTCTAACGGCAACTTGCTTATGGACTGTTAGGGACAGCAAGCATATTTTGGCTTACTATGGCCACATGCATGCACTTGAAATATCTTGTCAAAATATACATCGTTTTGTGTGCTATGAGCCTATATGAAAAACAAAATAGTGTGCTTCGAAGTAACATGTTGTTTTATCTTGACTTGACTTAGGGTGGAGTACGTACACACGGCAAAAAGGAAAATTGATGAGAAACTATGAGGGAGCTTCCCTTTATTGCCACATCAAAGAATGATAAATGGACATGTACAGAGGACAGACCAGTTCACCTCATTCAAAAAAGGGACTTCGATCCTTTGGATTTAATATTATCTTTTGTAGAAAAAAGGTTTTATGACCAGATTTATTGCAAAGCTTAAGGATCACGCATTTACTTGGTCCTTCCATAATCTATCGCGTGGAAGTTGATTGCAGCGCTCAATCAGGAAGAAAAGAAGAAGTGTCAAACATGAGATATTGTTGCGTGTACATCAAGGAGGTGCGCCGTACAACCAGAGGATCATCAACGTGGAGTAGTTGGTTAGCTAGAATACTATGTACTGTTTATCTTTCTTATCTCTAGTATTCTTTCTCTCCAAGATGTATCCCAACAATCTGTACGCGTATCCGGGCTCGCAACCCAGTTATTTAACACGCAACACGCCCGGCCAGGAAGGCTAAGACGTTTACCGCATTCGCACATGGTATACAAAGCCTTCTTCTTCCACCAGAAACCCTAGCTCATCCATCTCCATCAAGTGCGCAGCCATGTCTTCCTCCTCCGCCTCCTTCCAGTCGACCCTCGGCGGTGGAGCCCCGGAGAAGCTAACCCGCGGCAACTATGTCCTGTGGCGGACACAGATCATGCCACAGCTGCGGGGCGCCGGCCTCTTCCACTATGTAGATGGCACGGCAACTGAGCCGGCCGAAGTCCTCACCACCAAGGACGTCGCCGGCAAGGAGACCACTGGGCCGAATCCCCTCCATCCGCTCTGGGTGAGAGAGGATCAGCAGGTCCTTGGTTATCTCCTCCAACACCTCTCCAAGGAAGTGCTCATCACGGTGACCACGATCACCATGGCGCGCGCTCTCTGGGTGGCACTAGCGAACATGTTTTCGTCGCAATCACTCAGCCGCGTCAACAACATCCGGACAGCGCTGTTCAATGCGCAGAAGGGCAATCAATCGGTGGCCACCTTCTTCGCCGCCATGAGGGGTCTCGCCGATGAACTCGCCGCGGCGGGAAAACCCATCCAGGACGACGAGTTGATCTCCTACATCATGCATGAGCTGGACCAAGACTATCAGCCCCTCGTCTCCGCACTAGATGCCCGTGTCACTCCGGTAACTCTCGATGAACTTTTTTCCATGCTCAGTAACTCTGAACAACGCATGGCACATTATCATGGTCTCGGTGGTGGCTTCAAATCATCGGCCAACTCTGCATCCAGAGGCCGCGGTGGTGGCTCTCGCTCGCGTGCATCTTCCCGTGGCAAAGGGAGGTTCGGCTCCGGCGGCAGTGGCTACTCCAATGGCTACTCCAACAACTCACGCGGCGGCGGGCACTCCAGCAACTTCAAAGGGCGTCGTGGTGGTGGCAGTGGTGGTTCCAACCGGTCCCGTCCGGACTTGCCTCGCTGCCAAATTTGCGGCAAGCCTGGCCATACGGCAAAGGACTGTTGGTACCACTACGAAGAAGATGACGGCGACTCCTCACAAGATGAAGAGAAAGTTGTTGCGGCGGCTGATGGCTCCTATGGAATTGACACAAACTGGTATGTTGGTATGTTGACAGTGGTGCCACCAACCACATCACCAATGAACTCGAGAAGGTTACCATGAAGGAGAAATATCATGGCAAAGATCAAATTCATATGGCCAGTGGTGAAGGTATGGGTATATGTCACATTGGCCACTCAATTTTTAATACCCCTAGTCGTAAAATTCATCTCAAAAGAATCATGCATGTTCCTAGTGCTCATAAGAATCTTTTTCTCCGTTCATAGAATTGCTATTGATAATCATGTTTTTCTCAAATTTCATCCTTTCTTCTTTTTGATCAAGGATCAGGCCACGAGGAAAGTTATCTATCGAGGTAGATGTGTTTGAGGGCTCTACCCGTTGATTCCGGAGTTTAGAAGATTCCATAAACAAGCTTGTGGTGCTATCAAGCTTTCATCCACACGATGGCATGATCGTTTAGGACATGCCTCTTTTTCTTTGGTTGAAAAATTTCTTAGGAAAAATAAGCTCCCGTTTGTTGGTGAGCGCAATGTTGAAACTATTTGTGATTCATGTCAGTGTGCTAAAAGTCATCAATTACCATATCCCATATCCACTAGTGTCTCCACTAAACCTTTGCAATTGATCTTTTTTGATGTGTGGGGACCTGCCCCCTCCTTTGTTGGTAGACACACGTACTATGTTAGTTTCATCGATGACAATAGCAAGTTTTCATGGATCTATCTTCTCAAAAAAAGATCTGATGTGTTTCAAGTTTTTCACAACTTTCAAGCACTTGTTGAAAGAAAGTTTGACAGTAAGATAATTGTTGTCCAATCCGATTGGGGAGGGGAATACAAGAAACTCAATTCCTTCTTCCAAAACATAGGCATATCTCACCAAGTATCATGCCCACACGCTCACCAACAAAACGGGTCAGCCGAACGCAAGCATAGGAACATTGTCGAGGTTGGCTTGGCTCTCCTCGCAGGAGCCTCCATGCCTCTCAAATTTTGGGATGAGGCCTTTCTTATAGTCGTTCACATCATCAATATGCTTCCTAGCCGTGTCATAAATAATGAAACACCTATGGAACGTCTCCTCCACACAAAACCTGATTACACCTCTCTCCGTGTCTTTGGGTGTGCGTGTTGGCCAAATCTTCGGCCTTACAATAAATGCAAACTCATGTTTCGTTCAAAACGGTGTGCTTTTCTTGGCTATAGTGCCCAACAAAAAGGCGTCAAGTGCCTTGACATCTCTACTGGTAGGGTATATATCTCACGTGATGTTGTTTTTGATGAGACAAAATTCTCCTTTGCGGATCTTCATCCCAACGCCGGTGCCCTTCTCCGCAAGGAAATCTTGCTTTTACCCTCTCATATCTCCAGCTATGATCAAGGGGGTATTACAAATTGTGATGATCATATGTTGACTAACCCTACTAATGGTCTCCATGAGCTTTGTGGTGTTGCAGGAAACAGTGCAAAAATCGCAAAAAGTAATGAAGAAAATGGCGCCGCAGACCCTTATTTCATGTGTCCTGACTCGTGGGACATATTATTGGAAATATGCCCTAGACGCAATAATAAAAGGATTATTATTATATTTCCTTGTTCATGATAATTGTCTTTTATTCATGCTATAATTGTGTTATCCGGAAATCGTAATACATGTATGAATACATAGACCACAATATGTCCCTAGTGAGCCTCTAGTTGACTAGCCCGTTGATCAACAGATAGTCATGGTTTTCTGACTATGGACATTGGATGTCATTGATAACGGGATCGCTTCATTAGGAGAATGATGTGATGGACAAGACCCAATCCTAAGCATAGCACAAGATCGTGTAGTTCATTTGCTAGAGCTTTTCCAATGTCAAGTATCTTTTCCTTAGACCATGAGATCGTGTAACTCCCTGATACCGTAGGAGTGCTTTGGGTGTACCAAACATCACAACGTAACTGGGTGACTATAAAGGTATGGCCACTAATAGGCGCCGGTGCACCGGCCGAAACTTTCGGCCGGTTCGCTCGCAACCGTTCGATGTGGCCTACTGTAGCCATCCGATCTGTCTTCCCATCTTCTTCCTTCAGATCCCTCCCCCAGCCAAATCTTCCTCCCGGTCGCTGTTGTGCCTGCGCTCCCGGCGAGCTCGCCGCGGCTGGCAGCAACTTGCCTCCTCCCCTCCCCTTCCCCCTCAAAAAAAAACTGGAGCCACTCCCTTCCCCCACGGACTTGCTCCGCCGGCGGCCACAGAGAAAACGCGAGAGCACCATCAGAACGCGGCTTGCCCTCACCATAGCAACCACTGCCACTGCTTCAAACCAAATGGCCATGGTCAGAACACCGCGTTGCCGCGGTTTGCAGCACCCCCGTATCTCGTCGCCGGCGATCTCTCCTCGCACGCCACTAAGCTCATAGCGCCCGTGGGGGTGGACAGCTGCTTCCAGCATCTAGTGTTGCTGGTTCCAGCATCTCCAAAACGCGGTTGTAGCAAAAAAAGATTCCGGCGTGGAAGGCTGTTCCAGCACCGGTGGTCATGGGCGTAGGAAAAATGCGATAAAGGTTGTAGCTTTTTGCTATGTGGTTGCAGCAAAAAAGTGCCCACATAATCCACTCTTCGCACCGGCGTCATGGTTGTAGCAAAATGCGGCGCCCGTTGTAGCAAAAAAAGTGTGTGGTTCCAACAAAAATAGCTCGCCGGTGCCGCCACCCTGTCCCCATCGTAGCAAAACAGCTGACCGGTTGTATCTTTTGTAGTTGCTGGTTGTAGCAAAACACCACTCATAACCACCAAATGAAGAAGCCAATGTAGCAAAAAATGTGGCAAGTTCCAGCAAAACATAAAGCTGGTTCCAGCAAAAAAAAACACATCGGTGGTGCGATGCATGTTTGGTTCCAGCAAAAATCACAGGAAGAAAATTTCAAAAAAGAAGTACATGTAGCAAAAAAAGTAGCAAGTTCCAGCAAAAAGAAAGTTGGTTCCAGCACCCGACATAGCCGGTAGTAGCACCGGAGAACGCTGGTTCCGGTACTCGACGCAGCCGGGTTGCAGCTTGCCGTCGAGCTGGTTCCAGCATCGCTGCAGCCGATGGTAGCACCGGGACTCGCTGGTTCCAGCACCGGCTGCAGACGGTTGCAGCTTGGGTCGAAGCTGCCAATCGACGCTGGAGAAGCCCGTCGCAGCATGGCGCCCGGGGTCCCCAGCACCTCCGGCTGCTCCGAGTGGTCCGCAGCGCTGCTGGATAGGAGCGTGACGATGACTACCTCGTTGGCGTTGAACGAGACACTGGCGTGGCTCTCATAGCCAGCGGAAAAGGGGAAGAGCAGATGAGATCTTGCTAGTTGTGTGAGGTGGAATGGCTATGGTTGTGATTCTGCTGGCTGGAGGAGATGGGGCATGGCTAGAGGAGATCGTTGATGGAGGGCTCTAATGGAAGATGTGTTGCTGCTGGAGAAGAAGACGCGAGTGGATAAGGGGATGAGAAGATAAGGCATGTGCGGTTGGCTTTGCTCAGGAAAAAAACAGAAGCAACTGGGCCAGGTACGTGTCTTGCAGGGTGCTACATGGATGCTACGTGGGCTGTGTACGTGGGGCCGCACCGAACGAGACGCACGAGTGGGAGGCGACCGGCCGAAGCTTCGGCCGGCGCACCGTCTGGAAACACTTCCCTAAAGGTATACTACGGGTATCTCCGAAAGTGTCTGTTGGGTTGACACGGATCGAGACTGGGATTTGTCACTCCGTATGACGGAGAGGTATCTCTGGGCCCACTCGGTAATGCATCATCATAATGAGCTCAAAGTGACCAAGTGTCTGGTCACGGGATCATGTATTACGGTACGAGTAAAGTGACTTGCCAGTAACGAGATTGAACGAGGTATTGGGATACCGACGATCGAATCTCGGGCAAGTAACATACCGATTGACAAAGGGAATTTTATACGGGGTTGCTTGAATCCTCGACATCGTGGTTCATCCGATGAGATCATCGAGGAGCATGTGGGAGCCAACATGGGTATCCAGATCCCGCTGTTGGTTATTGACCGGAGAGCCGTCTCGGTCATGTCTACGTGTCTCCCGAACCCGTAGGGTCTACACACTTAAGGTTCGGTGACGCTAGGGTTGTAGAGATATTAGTATGCAGCAAACCGAAAGTTATTCGGAGTCCCGGATGAGATCCCGGACGTCACGAGGAGTTCTGGAATGGTCCGGAGGTAAAGAATTGTATATGGGAAGTCGAGTTTCGGCCATCGGGAAAAGTTTTGGGGGTCACCGGTATTGTACCGGGACCACCGGAAGGGTCCCCGGGGGTCCACCAGGTGGGGCCACCTATCCCGGAGGACCCATGGGCTGAAGTGGGAGGGGAACCAGCCCCTGGTGGGCTGGTGCGCCCCCCCTTGGGCCCCCCTGCGCCTAGGGTTGGGAACCCTAGGGGAGGGGCTCCTCCACCTGCCTTGGGTGGCAAGGCACCCCCTTGGCCGCCGCCCCCCTAGGACATCCCATCTCCTAGGGCCGGTGCCCCCCTGGGGACCCTATATATATATAGAGGGGGTAGGGAGGGCAGCCGCACCCTTGAACTTGGCGCCTCCCTTCCCCCTTGCTACACCTCTCCCTCCCGCAGACGTTTGGCGAAGCCCTGCCGGGATCCCTGCTGCATCCACCACCACGCCATCGTGCTACTGGATCTTCATCAACCTCTCCTTCCACCTTGCTGGATCAAGAAGGAGGAGACGTCACGCTGACCGTACGTGTGTTGAACGCGGAGGTGCCGTCCGTTCGGCGCTAGGATCTCCGGTGATTTGGATCACGACGAGTACGACTCCCTCAACCCCGTTCTCTTGAACGCTTCCGCTCGATCTACAAGGGTATGTAGATGCACTCCTCTCTCTCGTTGCTAGATGAACTCATAGATTGATCTTGGTGAAACCGTAGGAAATTTTTTATTTTCTTCAACGTTCCCCAACAATGGCATCATGAGCTAGGTCTATGCGTAGTTCTCTTTGCACGAGTAGAATACAAATCTGTTGTGGGCGTAGATGTTGTCAACTTTCTTGCCACTACTAGTCTTATTTTGCTTCAGCGTTATTGTGGGATGAAGCATCCCGGACCGACCTTACATGTATGCTTACGTGAGACAGGTTCCACCGACTGACATGCACTATTTGCATAAGGTGGCTAGCGGGTGTCCGTCTCTCCCACTTTAGTTGGAGCGGATTCGATGAAAAGGGTCCTTATGAAGGGTAAATAGAAGTTGACAAATCACGTTGTGGCTTTTTCGTAGGTAAGAAAACATTCTTGCTAGAACCCTATTGCAGCCACGTAAAAGATGCAACAACAATTAGAGGACGTCTAACTTGTTTTTGCAGCAATTGCTTTGTGATGTGATATGGCCAAAAGTTGTGATGAATGATGAATGATATATTGTGATGTATGAGATCATGTTCTTGTAATAGGAATCACGACTTTCATGTCGATGAGTATGACAACCGGCAAGAGCCATAGGAGTTGTCTTAATTATTGTATGATCTGCGTGTCAATGATTTAACGCCATGTAATTACTTTGCTTTATTGCTAAACCGTTAGCCATAGTAGTAGAAGTAATAGTTGGCGAGCAACTTCATGGAGACACGATGATGGAGATCATGGTGTCATGCCGGTGACGAAGATGATGATGGAGCCCCGAAGATGGAGATCAAAGGAGCTATATGATATTGGCCATATCATGTCACTACTATTTGATTGCATGTGATGTTTATCATGTTTTTTGCATCTTGTTTACTTAGAACGACGGTAGTAAATAAGATGATCCCTCATTATAATTTCAAGAAAGTGTTCCCCCTAACTGTGTGCCGTTGCGTCAGTTCGTTGTTTCGAAGCACCACGTGATGATCGGGTGTGATAGATTCTAACATTCACATAAAACGGGTGTAAAGCAGATTTACACATGCAAAACACTTAGGTTAACTTGACGAGCCTAGCATGTACAGACATGGCCTCGGAACACAGAGACCGAAAGGTCGAACATGAGTCGTATGGAAGATACGATCAACATGGAGATATTCACCGATGATGACTAGTCCGTCTCACGTGATGATCGGACACGGCCTAGTCGACTCGGATCATGTAACACTTAGATGACTTGAGGGATGTCTAATCTGAGTGGGAGTTCATTAAATAATTTGATTAGATGAACTTAATTATCATGAACTTAGTCTAAAATATTTGCAAAAATGTCTTGTAGATCAAATGGCCAATGCTCATGTCAACATGAACTTCAACGCGTTCCTAGAGAAAACCAAGCTGAAAGATGATGGCAGCAACTATACGGACTGGGTCCGGAACCTGAGGATCATCCTCATAGCTGCCAAGAAAGCATATGTCCTAGAAGGACCGCTAGGTGAAGCACCCATCCCAGAGAACCAAGACGTTATGAACGCTTGGCAGTCACGTGTTGATGATTACTCCCTCGTTCAGTGCGGCATGCTTTACAGCTTAGAACCGGGGCTCCAAAAGCGTTTTGAGCAACACGGAGCATATGAGATGTTCGAGGAGCTGAAAATGGTTTTCCAAGCTCACGCCCGGGTCGAGAGATATGAAGTCTCGGACAAGTTCTATAGTTGTAAGATGGAGGAAAATAGTTCTGTCAATGAGCACATAGTCAAAATGTCTGGGTTGCACAACCACCTGTCCCAGCTGGACATTAACCTCCCGGACGAGGCGGTCATTGACAGAATCCTTCAGTCGCTCCCACCGAGCTACAAGAGATTTGTGATGAACTACAATATGCAGGGGATGGTGAAAACTATTCCTGAAGTATTTCAATGCTGAAGTCAGCAGAGGTAGAAATCAAAAAGGAACATCAAGTGTTGATGGTCAATCAAACCACTAAGTTCAAGAAATGCAAGGGTAAGAAGAACTTCAAGAAGGACGGCAAGGATGTCGCCGCGCCCGGTAAGCCAGTTGCCGGGAAGAAGTCAAAGAATGGACCCAAGCCTGAGACTGAGTGCTTTTATTACAAAGGAAAGGGTCACTGGAAGCGGAACTGCCCCAAATACTTAGCGGACAAGAAGGCCGACAACACTAAAGGTATATGTGATATACATGTGATTGATGTGTACCTTACAAGTCCTCGTAGTAGCTCCTGGGGTATTTGATACCGGTGCCGTTGCTCATATTTGTAACTCAAAGCAGGAGCTACGGAATAAGCAGAGACTAGCGAAGGACGAGGTGACGATGCGCGTCGGGAATGGTTCCAAGGTCGATGTGATCGCCGTCGGCATGCTACCTCTACATTTACCTACGGGATTAGTTTTAAACCTCAATAATTGTTATTTAGTGCCAGCTTTGAGCATGAACATTGTATCTGGATCTCGTTTAATGCGAGATGGCTACTCATTTAAATACGAGAATAATGGTTGTTCTATTTATATGAGAGATATGTTTTATGGTCATGCCCCGCTGGTCAATGGTTTATTCTTAGTGAATCTCGAACGTAATGTTACACATATTCATAATGTGAATACCAAAAGATGTAAGGTTGATAACGATAGTCCCACATACTTGTGGCACTGCCGCCTTGGTCACATTGGTGTCAAGCGCATGAAGAAGCTCCATGCTGATGGGCTTTTAGAGTCTCTCGATTATGAATCATTTGACACATGCGAACCATGCCTCATGGGCAAAATGACCAAGACTCCGTTCTCCGGAACAATGGAGCGAGCAACCAACTTATTGGAAATCATACATACTGATGTGTGCAGTCCAATGAGCATTGAGGCTCATGGAGGATATCGTTATGTTCTCACTCTCAATGATGACTTAAGTAGATATGGGTATGTCTACTTGATGAAACACAAGTTTGAGACCTTTGAAAAGTTCAAGGAATTTCAGAATGAGGTAGAGAATCAACGTGACCAAAAAATAAAGTTCTTACGATCAGATCGTGGAGGAGAATATTTAAGTCACGATTTTGGTACGCACTTAAGGAAATGTGGAATCGTTTCACAACTCACGCCGCCTGGAACACCTCAGCTTAACGGTGTGTTCGAACGTCGTAATCGCACTCTATTGGATATGGTGCGATCTATGATGTCTCTTACCGATCTACCGCTATCATTTTTGGGATACGCTCTATAGACAGCTACATTCACTTTAAATAGGGCTCCGTCTAAATCCGTTGAGACGACACCGTATGAATTATGGTTTGGGAAGAAACCTAAGTTGTCGTTTCTAAAAATTTGTGGATGCGATGCTTATGTCAAGAAACTTCAACCTGAAAAGCTCGAACCCAAGTCGGAAAAATGCGTCTTCATAGGATACCCTAAGGAAACCATTGGGTATACCTTCTACCTTAGATCCGAAGGCAAGATCTTTGTTGCCAAGAATGGATCATTTCTGGAAAAAGAGTTTCTCTCGAAAGGAGTAAGTGGGAGGAAAGTAGAACTCGATGAAGTACTACCTCTTGAACCGGAAAGTACTGCAGCTCAGGAAAATGTTCCTGTGGTGCCTACACCGACTGGAGAGTAAATTAATGATGATGATCAAGGTACTTTAGATCAAGTTTCTACTGAACTTCGTAGGTATACAAGGACACGTTCCACGCCAGAGTGGTGTGGCAACCCTGTCCTAGAAATCATGTTGTTAGACAACGGTGAACCTTTGAACTATGAAGAAGCGATGGCGGGCCCAAATTCCAACAAATGGCTTGAAGCCATGCAATCCGAGATAGAATCCATGTATGAAAAGAAAGTATGGACCTTGACAGACTTGCCCGATGATCGGCGAGCGATAGAAAACAAATGGATCTTTAAGAAGAAGAAGGACGCGGATGGTAATGTTACCATTTATAAAGCTCGACTTGTCGCTAAGGGTTATCGGCAAGTTCAAGGGGTTGACTACGATGAGACTTTCTCTCCCGTAGCGAAGCTGAAGTCCGTCTGAATCATGTTAGCAATTGCTGCATACTATGATTATGAGATATGGCAGATGGACGTCAAAACGGCATTCCTTAACGGCTATCTTAAGGAAGAACTGTATATGATGCACTCGGAAGGTTTTGTCGACCCTAAGAATGCTAACAAGGTATGCAAGCTCCAGTGATCCATTTATGGACTGGTGCAAGCATCTCAGAGTTGGAACATTCGCTTTGATGAGATGATCAAAGCGTTCGGGTTTATGCAGACTTATGGAGAAGCCTGCGTTTACAAGAAAGTGAGTGGGAGCTCTGTAGGATTTCTCATATTATATGTAGATGACATACTTCTGATGGGAAATGATATAGAACTTTTGGATAGCATAAAGGCCTACTTGAATAAGTGTTTTTCAATGAAGGACCTTGGAGAAGCTTCTTACATATTAGGCATCAAGATCTATAGGGATAGATCGAGACGCCTCATAGGTCTTTCACAAAGCACATACCTTAATAAGATATTGAAGAAGTTCAATATGGATCAGTCCAAGAAAGGGTTCTTGCCTGTATTGCAAGGTGTAAAATTGAGCTCGGCTCAATGCCCAACCACGGCAGAAGATAAAGAAGAGATGAGTGTCATCCCCTATGCCTCAGCCATAGGATCTATTATGTATGCCATGCTGTGTACTAGACCTGATGTAAACCTTGCCGTAAGTTTGGTAGGAAGGTACCAAAGTAATCCCGGCAAGGAACACTAGAGAGCGGTCAAGAATATCCTGAAGTACCTGAAAAGGACAAAGGACATGTTTCTCGTTTATAGAGGTGACGAAGAGCTCGTCGTAAAGGGTTACGTCGATGCTAGCTTCAATACAGATCTGGATGACTCTGAGTCACAAACCGGATACGTGTATATGTTGAATCATGGAGCAGTAAGCTGGTGCAGTTGCAAGCAGAGCGTCGTGGCGAGATCTACATGTGAAGCGGAGTACATGGCAGCCTCGGAGGCAGCACATGAAGCAATATGGATGAAGGAGTTCATCACCGACCTAGGAGTCATACCCAATGCGTCGGGGCCGACCACTCTCTTCTGTGACAACACTGGAGCTATTGCCCTTGCAAAGGAGCCCAGGTTTCACAAGAAGACCAGACACATCAAGCGTCGTTTCAACTCCATCCGTGAAAATGTTCAAGATGGAGACATAGATATTTGCAAAGTACATACGGATCTGAATGTCACAGATCCGTTGACTAAACCTCTTCCGCGAGAAAAACATGATCAACACCAGAACTCTATGGGTGTTCGATTCATCACAATATAACTAGATTATTGACTCTAGTGCAAGTGGGAGACTGTTGGAAATATGCCCTAGAGGCAATAATAAAAGGATTATTATTATATTTCCTTGTTCATGATAATTGTTGTCTTTTATTCATGCTATAATTGTATTATCCGGAAATCGTAATACATGTATGAATACATAGACCACAATATGTCCCTAGTGAGCCTCTAGTTGACTAGCCCGTTGATCAACAGATAGTCATGGTTTCCTGACTATGGACATTGGATGTCATTGATAACGGGATCACATCATTAGAAGAATGATGTGATGGACAAGACCCAATCCTAAGCATAGCACAAGATCGTGTAGTTCGTTTGCTAGAGCTTTTCCAATGTCAAGTATCTTTTCCTTAGACCATGAGATCGTGTAACTCCCGGATACCGTAGGAGTGCTTTGGGTGTACCAAACGTCACAACGTAACTGGGTGACTATAAAGGTATACTACGGGTATCTCCGAAAGTGTCTGTTGGGTTGACACGGATCGAGACTGGGATTTGTCACTCCGTATGACGGAGAGGTATCTCTGGGCCCACTCGGTAATGCATCATCATAATGAGCTCAAAGTGACCAAGTGTCTGGTCACGGGATCATGTATTACGGTACGAGTAAAGTGACTTGCCGGTAACGAGATTGAACGAGGTATTGGGATACCGACGATCGAATCTCGGGCAAGTAACATACCGATTGACAAAGGGAATTTTATACGGGGTTGCTTGAATCCTCGACATCGTGGTTCATCCGATGAGATCATCGAGGAGCTTGTGGGACCCAACATGGGTATCCAGATCCCGCTGTTGGTTATTGACCGGAGAGCCGTCTCGGTCATGTCTACGTGTCTCCCGAACCCGTAGGGTCTACACACTTAAGGTTCGGTGACGGTAGGGTTGTAGAGATATTAGTATGCAGCAAACCGAAAGTTGTTCGGAGTCCCGGATGAGATCCCGGACGTCACGAGGAGTTCCGGAATAGTCCGGAGGTAAAGAATTATATATGGGAAGTCGAGTTTCGGCCATCGGGAAAAGTTTCGAGGGTCACCGGTATTGTACCGAGACCACCGGAAGGGTACTGGGGGTCCACTGGGTGGGGCCACCTATCCCGGAGGGCCCCATGGGCTGAAGTGGGAGGGGAACCAGCCCTTGGTGGGCTGGTGCGCCCCCCCTTGGGCCCCCCTGCGCCTAGGGTTGGGAACCCTAGGGGAGGGGGCGCCTCCACTTGCCTTGGGGGGCAAGGCACCCCCTTGGCCGCCGCCCCCCTAGGAGATCCCATCTCCTAGGGCCGGCGCCCCCCTGGGGACTCTATATATATATAGGGGGGAGGGCAGCCGCACCCTTGAACTTGGCGCCTCCCTTCCCCCTTGCTACACCTCTCCCTCCCGCAGACGCTTGGCGAAGCCCTGCCGGGATCCCTGCTGCATCCACCACCACGCCGTCGTGCTGCTGGATCTTCATCAACCTCTCCTTCCCCCTTGCTAGATCAAGAAGGTGGAGACGTCACGCTGACCATACATGTATTGAACGCGGAGGTGCCGTCCGTTCGGCGCTAGGATATCCGTTGATTTGGATCACGACGAGTACGACTCCCTCAACCCCGTTCTCTTGAACGCTTCCGCTCGATCTACAAGGGTATGTAGATGCACTCCTCTCTCTCGTTGCTAGATGAACTCATAGATTGATCTTGGTGAAACCGTAGGAAATTTTTTATTTTCTGCAACGTTCCCCAACACATATCCACCTCGGGATCAGCGCAGGTGTTGCAGCCAGGCAGCAGATCTTTCCCGGGATCCGAGCCTTGCAGTGATTCTGCCGCGCCAGCCGAAACAGGAGCAGGTGGGTGCGCCGCCGAATCCGCACCAGCCATGCGACGGAGTCTGGTGGGCGGCAGCACTCCCCCTCGTGCGCGCGACTCCACGCCTGACAAGCGGCGGGCTGGCACTGGCTCGGGCCGCGTTCAGAGCCAGGCCCAACTGCGTGTGTACACACGGCGCGCCGCCACTCGTCAGGCGGATGCGGGGGCAGGTTTTCTCATCCCGGGGCCCAGCCTATCATTGGGCCATGATGATGCCTCCAGGCCTGGATCTTCTACGGTGAGATCGGCTTCCACACCACGACCCACGACCACAGAAGATCCCGCGACATCGCCTGGAGACGCTGCTGTTTCTGGAGGCCCGCGCGGATCCTCCTCGGGATCGGTTGAGGATCAGCTTGATCCAGACCCAGGATCCTCTGCGCCGGATCTCTCTACAGAAGTGCCTGCTGCTACTCCTCCACGTCGACACGACTACAACAAGGGGTAATTAAACCTGTTGATTATAAACATGTTACAAAATATGGGCTAGTATGTTCTACAGGTGAACCAGGAGAACCCAATACGCTTGAGGAAGCTTTGGGTGATGCAAATTGGAGAAAAGCAATGCATGATGAAATCATAGCACTTAAGAAAAATAGAACATGGCACTTGGTTCCTTCACAACGAGGTAAAAATCTTATTGACTGTAAGTGGGTTTTTAGGATTAAAAGGAAAGCTGATGGAACCATTGACCTTTACAAAGCTAGACTCGTTGCAAAGGGTTTTAAACAACGATATGGTATTGACTATGATGACACGTTTAGTCCAGTTGTAAAGGCTGCCACTATTCGACTTGTTTTGTCCATTGTTGTGTTCAGGGGATGGAGTCTACGTCAGCTAGATGTTCAGAACACGTTCCTCCATGGTGTTCTGGAAGAAGAGGTTTACATGAAACAACCATCTGGGTTTGTAAACACACATGCACCACTTCATGTGTGCAAACTTGACAAGGCATTGTATGGACTAAAGCAGGCCCCAAGAGCATGGTATTCTCGTCTCAGTAAAAAGATGCAAGCTCTTGGTTTTGTTCCCTCAAAGTGTGACACTTCATTGTTTATTTATAATAAGTCAAGCATATCCATATTTGTTCTCATATATGTTGATGATATAATTGTGACAAGCTCATCTGATGAAGCTATAACTGCACTGTTGAAAGATTTGAGTACAGAATTTGCCCTCAAGGATCTAGGAGATCTGCATTATTTTCTTGGTATTGAGGTAAAGCAACACAAGGATGGTCTTCACCTCTCTCAAGAAAAATATGCAACAGACTTGGTAAAAAGGGCTGGTTTGCAAAGTTGTAAGCCTGCACCCACTTCTTTATCCAGCACAGAAAAATTATCTCTTGTTGAGGGAGAGCCCTTGAGTTCAGAAAATGGTACAAAGTACAGAAGTCTGGTATGTGCACTTCAATACCTAACACTGACTAGACCAGACAATTCCTTTGCTGTTAACAAAGTATGTCAGTTTCTCCATGCACCTACCACTGTTCATATGACTGTTGCAAAACGTATAGTAAGATATGTGAAAAATATGTTGAATGTTGGCCTAAATTTCAGCAAGTCATCTTCTACACTTATCAGTGCCTTCTCTGACTCTGATTGTGCTGGATGTCTAGATGACAGACGTTCAACTGGTGGCTTTTTGCAGTTTTCTTTGGACCAAATTTGATATCTTGGAGTGCCAGGAAACAGGTCACAGTTTCAAGATCCAGTACAGAGGCAGAATACAAAGCATTGGCAAATGCAGCAACAGAGATCATATGGGTGTAGTCAATTTAAAAGGAACTAGGTTGAAAAGCACTAGAGCTCCATGTTTGTGGTGTGATAATCTAGGTTCTACCTATTTATCAGCAAATCCAGTTTTTCATGTCAGAACTAAACACATTGAAATAGACTTTCATTTTGTTCGAGAAAGAGTTGCAAATAAACTTTTGGACATTCGGTTTATTCACTCTCAAGATCAAGTTGCGGATGGTTTCACCAAAGCTCTACCCACAAGAAGTTTTGAAGACTTCAAGCATAATCTCAACTTCATGAAGTTGTGATTAAGGGAGGGTGTCAAACATGAGATATTGTTGCGTGTACATCAAGGAGGTGCGCCGTACAACCAGAGGATCATCAACGTGGAGTAGTTGGTTAGCTAGAATACTATGTACTGTTTATCTTTCTTATCTCTAGTATTCTTTCTCTCCAAGATGTATCCCAACAACCTGTACGCGTATCCGGGCTCGCAACCCAGTTATTTAACACGCAACACGTACGGCCAGGAAGGCTAAGACGTTTACCGCATTCGCACAAGAAGATCAATTAAATACATCCATTGGAAGCCGGGTTTTTAGACGAGAGCATTGGTTATGGACATCGGAAGCCGGGCTGCATCAACTGTGCATATATACTATGCACTCCTATTATTTCTAACGGCAACTTGATTATGGACAGTTGGGACTGGAATATGCACTTGGCTCCATCTGAAACCCATGAGGAGGCCATGAGAGTTTTGAAGATAAGACATATTAGTGACAGAATACAATGACAAACCTTGCATTAATTTCAGTGAAAGCAGAGATCTGCAAGTTAAACTGACGATTTTGTTCGCCATGCACCCGTATGGGTGATTGTGTTAGTGCATTCGTACTGTTTTCGGAAGATTAAGTTTGTTTTCACACCTGTGGACAGAGCAGCTAGCAGCAGTTGATATTGGTTATTCTGTACTTGGCTCGTTTACCTGAATTCAGAGTTGAGGAACAAAACATTAGACTTAGGAGAGCATAACCTCGTTTTATACTCCCTCTGTCCAAAAAAACCTTGTCCCTCAAATGGTTCAAATGGATGTATCTAGCACTAGGTACTAGATACATCCATCTGAGGGACAAGCTTTTTCGGACGGAGGAGTTATATCACATAACTACCGCACCCTTAATCCAAGCAATGCAAGCAAAAAATAATAATTCCTCGGCTTTCCCCTGGTTCTAGTCACACAACTTCAGAAGACGAGCTTCGATAATCTGCATTCAAGAGGGCAACTAAATTAAAAATATTTGAAGTAACAAACATTCAGGCAGGTGATACAGTTATAAACGTGTTGTCTAAAATTTATTGGAACTGATGGAGCAGTATTTTTTTCATTATTTTCTTTTGAGGACAGAAAAGTAGAAATACCTATGCTGAACCCCTCAAGTAATACTAGAAGGGATCACTGCCCTTGCGTACACGTGGGCCATGGCTCCAAATTCCTAAGCCACGATCATTTGCTTTCAGAGACCGTGTTTTCAGAGAAGCTATTATTCCTCGCGATATGGAAGTGATTTATCTTCCAGATTTGCAGGTGGATCATACATGGCTTCTCTTGAATGAATCTTCATCAGATCTGGCACTTCAAACATACTCCCTCCATCCCAAAATTCTTGTCTTAGATTTGTCTAAATACGGATGTACCAAGTCACGTTTAGTATTAGATACATCCGTATCTAGGCAAATCTAAGACAAGAATTTTGGGACGGTGGGAGTAGATAAGAAGAACATCTTCAGTCTGGCTCAGTCTGGCTCAGTCCATGATCCACCAAACATTTTGTTAAACAACTAAGCAACCAATGACCTATCTGTTGCAGTTCTAAACTGCACTACACAAAAGACAAGTAACAATATTCCAGCTGCCACTTTCTCAGACATTTTGGTGGTCATCTTCTGAACCCTGCAAGCAAACCACATGCATCATTCTTTCAGATCGACAACAAAACTAATATTCGTTCGAGATTATGTGTGTACAAATTCTGTAACTAAGCCCAATGAAAACAAAATCCAATATTCCCACAAGACAACGAATCACAAAATAAGACATCGAGGTTAGTTGGACCAATCAGCCTGCATAAAACATGTGGTGCTACGTACCTTGAGATCGCTGATGAACAAAATCCAATACTTGCAAAAAGCACAGGGTTTTGAGTCCTTGTTCATCCACATGCATCTTTATGCAATATACTTAGCAGTAAAGCAAGCTTAAAAACAACAATGTCCTTGTCACAAAAAAGCAGTAAAAACATTCCTCAGTCTAAACTTTACCAAAATGCAGGTATTCACAATCACAGGGCATTTCAACACGCCTACTTGGGATTATTCCTATATGGCATAAAGGTCAAACCAAGTAATCAAGCCATAGCTACGATTCAACAGAGCAAGACCAAAAGTTACATAGCACCAGGGATGGCAAACAACAGCACTGGTAAAAGGCATGTAAGTTCCCACATGATTGCATGAATACTTTAAAGAGGTTGTCCCTACCTATCATAAGATTTGTGACTCAACTGAAATACTCTTAAAAGGACAATGGGATACTCATGTTGGACACTGTACCAGGGTATGAATTTTGAAGTGCCAAAAGCCAGAAACAATCCCAGTTCCTTACAGTCCACCACTTTTTTTCCACCACTTTAATCTTCTGCGATTTTGTAAGATGAGTTGGTATCTTCTAGAAAGAATTCAAATGATTTGTTGGACTATGTCAGACTCATAAATGTGATACGTCCATGCCTATAGAGACTATGGTCAACAAGATTTGAGAGCACTCCAATATTTTGATATTGCCCTTTGACTTTCTTGTGGTACCTATTTGAAAACTGACAAATTCTCATCAGAAAAATGTTGTTTTCCTTTATCACAAAGTTGACAATCACTTTGATTTCAGCTTTGAATCACCAGTAGTCATTGCAAGAACATGAACCCATCTTGAAGTGATGGAATCTATTCAGATCTCTCACAACAAACTCGCGCTCCACAATGCTACTTATGAGCTTGAACGTCTCATGGCAGTCACAGCACATCCTCAGGTTCTTCATCACCCTGATGGTCATCCCCTTGGGGATAACAAGCAAACGAAACCCCAATGCCAACAACTCGCTGTGCACTCCAACCATCTCACCTTTCCCGTCCTCTCCATCCTCTCCGTGAGCATCAAAGACTGGTACTACCTAGTTCACTCTTGTAACCCTTCTCCCGCAAATTACTCTCTAACTCATCAAGCAACATCATCGAGCCCCATGACACCGCATTCCTCACCAGAGCAGCCATACCATCAAACACTGCACGTGCACTCTCCACATTTCCAGCCTTGCCATACATGTCAATGAGCGCGGTGGAAACGACAGTTTCAGATGCGTGGTCCTCAACCTCAGCATGGGCATGCACTTTCCGCACATGTCCAGCATCAGCAAGGCGTGTGCAGGCGCTGACGGCAGCCAAGAAGGTGCAGGCATTTGGTGGCACACATCTTTGAGACATTGTTAGCAATAATCTTGATAGTCTAATTAGATGAGTCCAGTTTTCATATGAATTAGATGGTGTCCTAATCGAGTCGAGTCAATACTAGCACGTACGTCCTAGCTTAGCTGGTAGTATAGTCGTGCTATGTCCAGAAAGGTATTTTTGTATAGGAAATACTAGTTCGCTGTTGAGTCCTGGTTCGTGTAGGCGTAGGAGTCAAGGCTTGAGTCGGTTTGCTAGGGGTCGGCTAGGTTCATGGCTGTATATATATATGCAGCAGATCCTATAGATTGCAACACCGTGGAAAACAGAAAATCAATAAAGAGAAGAGAGGCACGACACGTGCCTTTGGCAAAAGTTTTGCGTGTGCGTGTTCATCGTGATTTGATGTGATCGATCCTGTGGGCGAAGTTCCAACAATTGGTATCAGAGCTAGGTCGATTTGAAGCCGCGCTTGCCCCGGGGTGGCGATCTGCTAGCGCCTCGGGGCGGGCGATATGGTCGCTGGGTGGTGCAGCGACAAGGAGCGGCGGGCAATGTTGTCGCTGGGTGCTGCAGCGATGAGGAGGATCAGGAGATTGTCGTTCGGCGGAGCGACATGGAGGAAGACGGCGGGATGTCGTCGGCAAGGCGGTGGATGGAGATTGTTGACGGGGGTGATGGTGCGGTGATGCGGTGCCGGAAAGTTGTCAAGATCGTCATCCGGGAGTTAGAGTCAAGGAGTCGTGCGGGTTAGCACGGTCGGTCGGTCGGTCGGTCAGTTGGTCATCAGTCGTCGTCATGTCCAAGTGCTCGTCTCTGTGAGGAGGCGTTGAAGATGAAGCCCAGGTCGTCTATATGTCTCGACGAGAGTATCAAGCTCAACTATGTGGGGGCGGTAAACCAGTGAAGGTGAGTCTCTTCAATGAGGCCATGTCTCTACATGAGGCTGGAGTGCATGGTGTCGTGCACAGGGTGGTGTGATCCACAAGGAGCCGGCATGTATCTCGCTAGGGTGGATGGTGTAGTCCACCGGGTGGAGTTTTCCACAGGTTACTGGCGAGGCTGGGTAGTCCAAGGCATATTTGAAGTGGTCCGTAAAATTCGTCAAGTCAAAATTGGAGGGAAGATTGTTGCGATCAATGAAGCCTAGCAATTTAACTTGTCGTGGTGCGAGCAGATGAGTCGACAAGGGATGATCTACAATGAGCCAAAACCAGAGAAGCACCGAAGACATGAAGTCAAGATTAAGGAGAGATTGTTAGAGTAATCTTGATAGTCTAATTAGATGAGTCCAGTTTTCATATGAATTAGATGGTGTACTAATCAAGTCGAGTCAATACTAGCACGTACGTCCTAGCTTAGCTGGTAGTACTAGTCGTGCTATGTCCAGAAAGGTATTTTTGTATAGGAAATACTAGTTCGCTGTTGAGTCCTGGTTCGTGTAGGCGTAGGAGTCAAGGCTTGAGTCGGTTTGCTAGGGGTCGGCTAGGTTCATGGCTGTATATATATATGCAGCAGATCCTATAGATTGTAACACCGTGGAAAACAGAAAATCAATAAAGAGAAGAGAGGCACGACACGTGCCTTTGACAAAAGTTTTGCGTGTGCGTGTTCAACGTGATTTGATGTGATCGATCCTGTGGGCGAAGTTCCAACAGACATATCACAAAAGAGGGAAACAGCAAGTCGGGGTCAGCCGGCGCTAGAGTACCCGGACATGAGAGCTGTCCAGGCGACGACATCTCGCTCGGCCTTTCCATCGAACATGTCGCGGGCGCGGGTGGTGGCGCCGCATTGGCAGTAACCAGCGATGATGTGGTTGCAAGAAGAGACGGCGGAGGCGGTGCCAACCTTGAGGAGCTTCCCGTGGGTGGCGGCTACCGACGCGTGGTCGGCGGCGCCGCGTAGTAGGTGGATTAACAGCGGTGTGACCGTGGCTGTGGTTGATGTCCTCGCCATGGGAGCAGATTGTTATCCGAAGGTTATTGCCTTCCATTCTGGGATCAGCCGACCACTGATACCTCTTATTAATACCATATACGAGTGTAGAATTTGGCACAAATAGAACTTCAGCCGGCAACCCACAAGAAAAAAGTAATTTAGAAGAAATGCCGAACAATCAATACAAATCTGCAGGTATATATACAGGTTGTCCTTTAATCAAAATCACGTATAATGCGAGCCAAGAGGGTCCAAGGTTTCAGTTGACTATTAATGTGCAAGCAGTGGGTTTATTCGGCACAATTTGGCTGTAAACTTGCAAAGGTTGCAGTCTCTTACATCAGAGTACAATTCCATAGTTGAAAAACTGCATAAATGACCACCAATGTGATTAAGGATCTTAATCAGTTGAAGAAAAGAATGTGGAAAAAGAGCAAACAAAACTGCCGGCCACCTGCCTTTATACATGGCATAACAATCCATTTTTTTCTGGGAAATTTAATAAACCACCCTTTTGACTTATGTAGCTTTTATAGAGTGGTAACTGATCAATCGAACACTATCTGTTGTTTGTTAGTGAGATAAGAGTGTAGCCATTCCTTTTTGTAACTCCAATTCACAACCATGACAGGGATTAGGGGGAAATGGAATAATGCCCACAATTTCAGATCTGCTGAGCACAGATTGTTACAGAATGACATATCAGTCACCCCATTATTAATCGCTAAATCATGGGGCTCAGTCGTCTCCTACCTGGTACACAATAACATAGTTTCTCGTTAATGACTTCTAGCAATCTCTATCGAAAAAAAGAGAGAGAACTTTCACCACCATTTTTTATTGATGTCTCTAAGTAGAGCTGCTATCGACCCAACATAAATTTTGAGCATATTACTTGGCCAAATATGCAATCTGAATTCCCAAATCACCACAGTGCCATCAAAGAAACTCAGTGCAGTTGAAGACTCATTTATTTTCTCAGCATTAGAAAGCCGACTACCAAATTTATGATTTACATTTTTCAGCCTGCATATTAATAAGATTGTGATACACTAATCTGGTCAGCAAGTCGCAGCAGCAACATGGCACGAAGCGAGCCAGGCAAGCATGGAAACCGAAGGGAGATCAAATCAAGCTTGGAACTAGCCAAAACCCGGTCTGCAGGGGACGAGCTTAGTCCCTTGCCACCTAAGGGGGCGTGTGGAGACGCCGAGAATCGCCCAACACGGTCGATGGAGAGATCCAAGGGTATGGTGTGGCAGTGGCACGCACCTTATTAGAACCTAAGTAGAGGATTTGGGCGCACAGAAGACGGAGCTCGGGCCATGCCGCGTGAAGAGCTCGCTTTTGCCATGAACGGACCGGCCCGCAGACCCGCACCGGTGCGCGAGACTGAGCCCCCCCCCCCCCCCCCCCCCCCCCCCCCCGGCTGCCGCACTCTTCTGGAGCTCTGGTCTCCGCAATCTCCTCTCCTCGAGCTGAAGAAAAGCGGCGGAGTCAGTATGATTTCTTTATTTTTACTAGTAAGCGTGCAGCACGTATAATCATAGAAAGAATTTCCTCGGTTATCCTAGTTAGGAAACAATTATTTCAAATCTTAATTTGTATGAAATTATGCTTTTGCAGATATAGTTTTGAAATGGACTAAACAAGAACATGTTACACACAATAGTATGTTAGTCAATTTTGTCCCAGAGATTGACACTTAAGTAACACACATAAACAACATCCTGGTCATCAACTCTGGATCCATATACAACAAAATGTGAAAGTAAGTTAGACTTTGAGCATATTTCATTTATTACCATAACTCCGTCCTTTACGGAAACGACAAACCATGTGTATTAACTTTTGTATTTAACCATTATTTCTCCTTATATCTTAAGTCTAATCATATTGATGCTATGCACCTTAAATGCAAACCACTAAATCAGAAACCGTAGAAGCATTAATAAATGGGGCACACAATTAACCTCACAAAGATGCATCACCATGTATCACAATCCATAGATACAACTTGTGCTACCATGACTTTGTGATGTGACCCCATGTGTTTTCGCTACTGATCCTGATAATAAGGACACTGAAGGAAGAAAAGAGAGATATATTGTGCCTGTGCTGCGTCAACAATTTGTGACGACAAGGTCGTCAAACTGTACAACACCGAAGTGGCGACAGAAAAAGAATATTCATATACAAGAAGGCAGGAGAACATAAGGAGTGCAGCCCTTGAACCAGTCTAAAATTGGTTTTAATCGGTTTGGCTACGTGGTCAAGAAGCATGCAGAACACAAGGAACGCTGGGATTACAAGACCAAGCGTGGATAGCAACCTACGTGTTGATTTCAATAAAGAAAGGACCTTCCCTAAAAAAACAGGACCTGACACGTACACATCTTTGTTTGGAAAGAAAAGGCCTGCGTGCCTAAATTGCCGCGCTAATTAGCCGGTTGTTAATTAAATTAGAATAATAGTCTGTTAGGATATCTAGAGAAGTACTAGTCAGGTACCATTCTCTTAGGCCGGCCAGCGCACTATTTATTCTTCCGTGTCGTAGCGTTAGAGGGAGTTTTTGGAGGTTGTTTTGGTTCTGGAACAGAGGAAAAGCAAGTCGGGGTATCTCCCCGTAGCGTGATTTTGTCAAGGAGCTCTAATTATGCTTTGTGTTTTTGGCGAGGGATTAGAGACGCCGTCTCTAGTTTGCTGCTGATCCGTGGAGGATCGTCCACGTACTTCCTTTCTCGGGTGTGCGTGTTGTTTCCGTGGTGATTGCATCTACAAGATTGGGAAATTTATTCGTGCTGTCGATTCATTATCGAAGGGCTCATCACTTTGCGTAACAACATCAATCTTTTGATACATAGCAAATGTGCACGTGCAACACACGTATCATATTCTGGCGCAGTTACAATACCTGGTGGATTAAATGGCTAATTGCCTTCCTAAGTGGAAGGCGGCGTTGATGCCCAAGAGTGGACGGTTGACTTTGGTCCAATCGATGCTATGTGCCATGCCCATTCATGCCATGATGGCCTTGGATCTTCCAAAGAAAACTATAGCGGCGATGAACAAGGTGTGTAGAGGTTTCCTCTGGTGCAAGCGAGCTAGTGCGAATGGAGGCAATTGTGCTGTCACCTGGGACGCAATGTGTGCTCCAAAGTGGGCTGGATGATTGGGAATACCAAACCTCAGATGGTTGAATGTGGCCATGCAAGCTAGGTGGCCATGGCTACAACGGGTGGACTCGAGTAGACCGTGGAGTGAGTTCACAATTAAAGTTCCAACAAGTGCACAACTCTTGTTCCAGGCAGCCACCAAGAACGAGGCGCATTGTGGACAAAGCACCCTTTTTTGGGAAGACCGTTGGATCAATGGGATGAGGGTACAGGAGATTGCACCAACTATATATGGCATGATCCCTCGACGCGTCAGATTTAGGAAGCATGTGGCATCGGCCATTGAGGATGGTTCTTGGGCTATGGATGTCGGCCCAGACCTTGGAGAGCAAGCCTTGCGGGAATTCTTATCCCTATGGCTGTGTGTGCACATGTGGGAGCCGGAGGTGGATGTGCCTGATACGATAACATGGTCCTGGGAGACGAACGGACGATACTCGGTGAGGTCGGCATATGCGGTAGGGTTTTGGGGCCGAGAGGTGGCGCCTATGGTGGAGCTGACGTGGATGTCCCGAGCACCCTCCAACTGCAAGTTCTTCACTTGGCTACCACTACGAGATCGGTGCTGGACCTCGGATAGGCTTGCACGAAGAGGGTTGCCACATCAGGACGCTTGCCCTCACTACAAGGATTCGGATCTATTGCAACAAAAAAATTCTTTGCAATACATGCCGATTTGTGGCGATAAGTACCTATTGCCACGAAACAACATTCGTTGGCAGCCGTTGCGACTGGACGCATGATAATAGGTTTTTGCCACAAAAAAGCAATTGTGGCAATAAAGTGAGCTATTGCAACAGCCATGTGGAAAGTCGCCACATGTTTTCCCGTGGCAACACTCATTTAATGCCACAATTTTCTTTGTGGAGATAGATTTAATGCAACATGTAACAAATCGTGGCGACTGATAGCTGTGGCGATAGACATTTGTGGCAATATCCTATGCCAACAATGCCCGTTTCATGGTGCATACTGTTCCGTGGCAATAGAGAATTGTGGCAATAAACTATGGTGACAATCCTTGTTTTCGTGGCATTAGGCATTTTGCCACAAACCGCTACACTTGTGGCATTATGTTATGACAACAAATATTCCAGTCGTTGTAACAGGAAATTGCAACATACTAGTTTTGGCGGTGATAAATAGGTATCACAACGGGTGAAATGTTTGTAGCGAGAAACTATTGCGACATTTTAAATTTTGGTGGTGCTAACATGTGGCAACCAAAAGTGGGTTATGGCAATAGCCTATTACAACCTAAAAAAAATACAGACATTCAATTACAATATTGAAAAACATACGTATAATATATGGATTCATAAAATTCATAATTCTCATAGCAAATATCCATCAAATGAAACTCAAATGTAATTTAGCCATCCTAAATTCAGTGTCAAGACTAAATTGTCCGTGATCTAGAGTCCAGTCGAGCTAGTTCTTTGGATCCTGCAATCAAGAAACCAAAAAAAATAGTTCTAGTTAATGTGTCCAACATAACATACGCCATACAATTATTCCAGCCCCATTGTTAAAAAAATTGTCGCGAGACTAACTAGAGTAATACTGTGTCAGCAAGCATGTAACTGAGAGATCAGAACAGTTTTACAAGTGTAAATGTCTAAAGCATAAGCACAAGTACAAGTACTAAAATCTTCCACTATTGATTTAAGTTGTGGCTCAATCTATAGTTTCAGATAAGTTCACGTCCCTAGCTAGCACATATTCATTTTTTCAAGTTGTGTCTCGATGCAGCAACAATGCATGGTGTAAGATAAGAAGCAACTAGCTAATTACGAAGGCCAATGATATGCTCACTTGAAAGTGGACCATGAGTTTCAGTTTCTTTGTTTTCAATATCTTAGACGTGTTTTGTCCTATACACGGAAAGACCAATTATAGGTGTGACATCAATATTGACACTATTAAAGATGAAACAAGAATAACACAATCCAACACATGAATAATCCCGGCTGATGTAGAAGTATGCCAAATGCACATCGTTGAATAATTATAGAATAACCAAAAGTCAGTGTACTCACGTAAACATCCTGGGACTCTGTGTTAGACCATGTTCCATTCTTCGTGTCGGTGAGTTCCCACAGAGCTCAAAATCTAGATGAATATATTTCTCATCATTAGTCAGTTGACAATATACAAATGATAAGAAAAATTCTATATCTATTCTTCTTGCCTAATCTGATACGACTCTAGGGATGTTGGATTCATTATTATTCAAGGTTTCAAGTTTCCTGAAAGTCTACATCTTTTGGGTTGTACAGAAAAAAAAGCAACAGCAGAAATTCATGCAAACTTCGACTCAAGATAATCTATATGACAAATCTTCTTTCTGAATTCTCTACACTCCATTCTTTGAATTTCTGAAAAAGGAAAGCATGTGAGCTCGTGTGCTGAAAATCTACATACTATATATATTCGGCTGCGGTAGTAACACAACTTTTTAACTTCATTCCGCAAATCACACATGTTGTTGCAGTTTTCATTACAAATATATCATGTATCGAACATAGATTACTTGACATCGAGTGCTATTGTTCCCACTGATATAACAAACATAAATCCCACTGTTCCCGGTTTGTGCATCACACAACCACACTAAAACTAAGTTGTTTTGGCCATCTTCTCTTAGATTTGGTCCTACTGCAGGAAGTAGAAGGATAGGCATTGGCAATGGTTCTTTTATGTCTAAAAACAAAAAGGAGGTTTATTTCTTGATGAAGGTCGTTCTCACTGCTAAAAAAAGATTCTTCAAAGCCCTTCCAAGTGTTTTATCATGCACAGTAAGGGCAATGCTCCCTACTACGAATTAAAGAGGACCCAGATTTGCAATCCAAATAATCATCACAAGTTTTCAGTGAATATAATTAAGCATTTTGCTAGAAAACATGGAAGTGAAAAAGGGCAAATACAAGAATTCCTGACATTTCTATTCCCACATGCATAGTAAACATCCATTGTTTGTGTGTGAAAACAAAGTACGAAGCATAGCTAGTACCTCATAGATGGGTTTGTTCTTTTACTCGGTTCAGAACAACATGAAGCTAGCGAACAGGTTCTTCTCAATTCTTAGAGCTCCAGTTAAAAGAATTCTCAGAAAAAAACATTATTAAAGGTTCGGAGCTATTGAATCGACATTGAACCAAAAATATCTTAAGCTACAAATATGTATCTAGAATATTCTATAAAGAAAGGTCCATAGCAGATTGAAAATGCATCTTGCAGACTGGCATATAGAACAAATTACCTTTGGTGCCTTTCCACCAAGGCGAGTAGAACACTACTCAAGTTCTTTCCTTGCATCGTCACATCCTTTGACATTTTTAAATGTCGTAACATTCTGCATACAAAGGGATCATGCTGAATATACATATGTTTACTCACTTTTCTGCACTGAACAATTGTACAATCTAATTTACGATTGTTGTTAGTACCATCTAAGATCTAAGTAAGATGTACAACACATATGATTGTTATTAGTTGTATCTATTTTATGAGGTGCGTTAAAATCAAGCAATTGCACGGTAGTAGTGGCGCTACACTTTCCCCTCGATGTGGTTCTGAACCTGTGATGTTAACTTTGAGAACCAAACAGGTTTGATAACTTCAAAAAAAAGGCCAGGGAATGTAAAGGTCAACTATTATACCAGAATAATTAACCTTGGGACCAATCCCTCTATTATTATTATGTTGTTGTTGCTTCTACAACTACTACTAATACATATGGTCTAAAATGTTGTGAAATGCATATTTCTGTCAAGCGTTAGTCCCACCAATTCAAGGATGTGAACGAATTATTTCAATCTAATAGCTAAATCAACGCAAAGCTTCCAAGTACAAAAAATAGTAAATTATCACAATCCACCTTGAGCCCGGAAATGTAGAATAGGTTAAAGAAAATCATGTAAAAGATTAAGTAGGTGTGTGCAATCCGAATTAAGAGACGTTACCATAGGTGTAATCCAGAGCTAATACTTAATCAGAAATAATTCCAATGCAATCCCTTGTTAACCTGCCCAAGCTGCCTCCGCACGGCCACTCTGTAACTCTTCAAGATATCAGCGCCACTATGTGCTAGCTTTGCTTCCTTTTGGAGGATTCCAGAACAGATTCGCATACATCTCTCATCATTTTAAGTGCAGTTGGCTTATCAGTCACATTATTAAAGCCTCTCAGTGAGCTGCTACAAAGACAACACGCCAGCAATAGCAGATATTCTTCATACCGTTGTTGCTTCACAAATAAAAGAAATATTGTTAGTTTTTGGTTTGATTAGTACTCATACACATACAGTTCGAGAATTATGTAGAGCAGATGTGAATACTAACATCTCATATTGAACTCCTCGTGGCCTTCTAGCTCTGGGGTTCACCATCATGATCACCCATCGTCTTCATCATCCGACATCTTCACAATAAAATCAGAGTAAGAAACATTGGGTGTGGAGTTTCTACACCCAGGAGCAAATGCTCCTGGTGTGAACAGTAGAATAAATAAAATTATAAAAATGTCAAAAAATTCTGAATTTTTTTTGTGGCATACTTATACAAATGTTTGTTGTGCACGTAAAATTTCGTCACGAAATCACATTGGTGGAAGGTGTGGTAAAAAAACAAAATCGAAGCTCTGAAAATGTTACTTACAAAAGCATTTTGCATCTCTGATTTTGTTTTTTTGGGCACGACTTCTACGGATGTGATTTTGTGATGAAAATTTTCATGCACAAGAAACACTTGTGAAAGTATGTAACCAAACAATTTCAGAATTTTTTGAAATTTTTTTCTATTTTTTTTTGATTTTACTGTTCACACCAGGAGCATTTGCTCCTGGGTGTAGAATGGTACTTTCGTGTAGTCATGAACTACATTATGCAAAATTATAAGAAGGCCAGCGATCTGCGCCGGCGCACCGGCCGAACGGTTCGGCCGGTCCAGCCCCAGCCGTGCGATGCGTTTAGTACGGACCGTTGGATTTCCGCGCTAGGCCACCACCGAACCAACCCTTGCAATAAAAAACGTTTTGTTGCAACCGTTGTACGAACAGCCACAGCGAGAAAAACAAGGGAGCTCGATCCCCCGCGTCTGCCCGTCCCCGATCCGCGGCGGCGGCGGCCGGATCCGCCGGTTTTTTGTTCCCCACGACCGAATCACCTCGAGGAGGGGCTCCCCCACCTATCAAGCCGCCTTGGGATTGCTTCAACCATGTCTTACATCCGTAACGACCTCCTTGCCGCCATGGATTTGGGCTCGAGCTCCGCTGTCGTTCATGGCCGAAGTCCACTGAGGAGGGAAGACCCTGGTAGTAGTGGACCGGTGCTGCAACGGTACTACAACCCTGGTGTGGTCTTCCAAGATGCAGCACGGCATGGCTGGGATGAAATTGATCTGGTATGAATTCCAATTGCAAACCCTAGATCATTTTGTTCACAAAAATTTTTTGCAACCTTTGATGAGCATGAGATTGAAAAGAGATGTTGTCAACATGCTTGTGCTTGATTTTGGTGTAATATTATTGAGATGTTGTCAATTAATGCTAGTAAGATGTTTCTTCCTGCTGTCTGCTACTAAAATGTTACAAGCATGTGTTGCATTTGCTACATGCTACTAGCTGGATGTTGCATGCTGCATCCTAAAATGCTGCATGCAGGAATTGTTTTGGGATTATGATTGCCATGCTGCGTCCATTTTTTTGTTCGCGCTTTTTGCATGTTTTTTCACGGAGCAAAAAAAATGACTTGGGTGCTGATTTTGTTGCAGAATGTTGCTGTTGAGCCATCAATTTTCCTTGACGATGATATGCAAAATGTTGCGCATGAAGAAGAAGAATATGGAATTGATCTGAATGATACTCCCCAAAATGATAGTGACGATTCGTTGCAACTGAACACCGATGGTGTAGCTCCAAATCATGGCAATGCCCGTGTGGCTAGTGACAATGCCAATGGAAATGCTGCAACACTTGTTGATGAACCGGATGAAGATATATAATCACAGCCAGTTGTCCCTTTTGATGGAATGGTTTTTGACAATGTTGAAGAAGCTCAGCGTGTTTACAATGAATATGCCTCGAAGATGGGCTTTGGTACTCGCATTGTGACATCAAAACATAGTAGGAAAAGAAGCTCGGATCAGAAGTGCATTCTTATCTATAGAGTTTTTGTGTGCATGTCAGGACCCCGACTCAATGCCACATCGATCTAGCATGTAACACCTCATATCACTTTGCGGCCTCACGCACGGTATTCCCACGGGTGTCGCCTTACCTTTGCCCGGGACCGTTTGCGCCTTTTGGCACACGTATATGATAGTGTCGCTAGCATCCATATGATAAGGAGCCCGGGCTGACATGGCTAGTCGTAAACCCAAAGTGGCACTAACGTACAGGGACAGGCATCCATGACCCAGCATCGAACGTGTCGGTCATCAGCGAGTGAATCCAGGCTGTAGCACTGGGCTAGCAGGACTCCGGTGAACCGGGCTGTAGCGGGCTAACAGGACTCCGGTATTCATCGCGTGACATTTCCCCGAAGGGACAGACACAGGAACGAAGAAGGACACATGCCGGCCAGCCTAAGTGTTCCGGAGCAGTAGCAAGCTACCATGGCTCAGTGGAAACACTAGGAGACATTTCCTGGTAAGAGAGGCTACTAAGGATAAACAACTAGATAGCCAGATCCCACACATACCAAGCATTTCAATAACATACACACAATATGCTCGATATGTGCAAATACAACATGGCATCACAACATGACTCTACGACTCAAGTATTTATACCATAGGCTCCGAGGAGCGAGATATTACAAACATGGGTCTCATGACCCAACAATCAGAGCATACAAGTCAAAGCACATGCGGAAGCTATCATGTCTGAGTACAGACATCTATAAATGAAAAAGGCTGAGAAGCCTGACTATCTACCAGATCCTGCCGAGGGCACAAGATCGTAGCTGAGGTAACAAGCTAAACGTCGAAGTCCACGCGGAACTACTAGTGAGACTGAAGTCTCTCTGCAAAACATAAAATAGGCAAACGTGAGTACAAATGTACCCATCAAGACTTACATCAGATCTATCTACATATGCATCATTATCAACAAAGGGGGTGGTGGAGTTTGACTGCAGCAAGCCAGCTTTGACTCGGTGGCTATCCTGGACTACGACTGCAATGCAACTCTTTTGAGGTGGCGCACACGAGTCCACATATTCACCATATCAATACACCACTATGGATCCGCTCCCGTCTCCCTACGAGAACGCCATCCATAGCACTCACGCTTATCTTGCGTATTTTAGAGTATTCACTTTCACTTGTCTATGAACTGTACAAGGGGTCCAAGTTTCCATATCCGAGGAATCCGGCTATTCGAATAGATAATGATAACCCTGCAGGGGTGTACTTCTTCACACACGCTCTCGCCACTTACCGTCCTGTACACATCATGTACCTCGACAACCTTCAAGCGGAAGCCGGGCGAGGGAGTCGGCCACGACCTAACTAACCGAACAAGTCTCTAGTCCAGGTTTATCGCCTATTCGGGTTCCATCCGCAAGGAGATCCGGCCGGGGTGTCGCTTACGGCCCCAAACGATGTGAGCAGGGTTCCCAAGCCCACCATCCGGGTGCCACTTGGTACACCGTGCCACTGTGCCTAGTCTGTCCCAAGCCCACCTGTACCGGGTGCCACTTGGTAGACTACTAACACTACCTACAAACACCAGAGACTAGTTGCAACTCCTGGACAGAGATCATGTTGATTAATAAGTCGAGAGAGTCAATTAAGGATCCCAATGTGTGGTAGTAGCTGTTCATGGATCACAAACACAGAACTCAGTTCCTGAGGACGGCTGCAATGAGACAACCCACCATGTACTCCTACATGGCCTCTCACCGCTACCTTTACCAAATCGTGTTCACACACTTAGCTCACACACAATAGGACATGTTCACACACCTCTGATTCATCCCCGATGAATCAGACCTGACTCAACTCTAAGCAGTAGCAGGCATGACAAACAAGCATGAATGATTAGGCACAACAGGGCTCAAACAACTCCTACTCATGCTAGTGGGTTTCATCTATTTACTGTGGCAATGACAGGTCATGCAAAGGATAAAGGGGTTCAGCTACCGCAGCAAGTAACAATATGTCGTTGTTGTCCTAATGCAGTAAAAGAGAGCAGGAGCGAGAGAGTGGGATTTTATCGGAATGAACAAGGGGGTTTTGCTTGCCTGGCACTTCTGAAGATAATATAGCCCTTCGTCGGTGTCATCGATCACATCGCCGGTACACGTCTATCGAGAGGGGACAATTACCGGCAAACAAGGAAAAACACAATCAATGCAATGCGACAATATGATGCATGCTATGACATGGCAATATGAATGTGTTTTGGCTAATGCACTTAGCTATGATTTAAATGAAGTTGGTTTGAATACATGATTCAAATTCCAACTCCATATATGGTTATTTAAATGCCTTTATTTGTTTTGTCCAAAACAGAGGACAAACATTGTTCAAACATGCATGAAAATGGTACAGATGGATTCCTTGAATTTTTCTGATAATTTTTCATATATAATTTATTTAATTTGGAGTTACGGTTGAATTTCTATGAATTTTAGAAGTTTTAGGCATTTTCTGAAATTTCCTGATTATAATAAATCCAGTAAATGATTTAACTGCGTCAGCCTGACGCCAGCATGACGTCAGCGAGTCAACGGCCAGGTCCAGGTCAAACCTGACGTGCAGGGTCCACACGTCAGTGACACAGGAGCTAATCCCGCGTTGACTCGGGCTTTGACCCGCTACGGGGCCCGCTGTCAGTGTCTATTAGTGAGTTAATTGAGGGGATTAGCCGCTAATGACAGCCACGTCGGATTCGCCGGCGGTTGGACGACGGCGACGACCCAGAGCGGCGGTGGCTCACCGGAGTTGCGCCAGAGACGACGGATCGACGCGCCAAGGGCACCAGGAGGTAGCCCGTGACCGCGTGCATCTAGGGAGACCAAGGGGAGGTGCGGGGGTGGCCGGGGTTCGCCGGAGTTGAGCCCGAGGCGGCGGCCGGAGCTCGGGCGAGCTCGGGTTCGAGGCCACAGCGACCTTGGCGACGCGGGGATAACACCTACGGTGTCTACGTGGTGCGGCGAGAACGTTGGACGCATGCCCGGGACCGAATGGTCACCGGAGCGTCATCGCCGGCGAGCTTTGGCGGCGGCGCTGTCGGGTGAGAAAGGCACGGCAGCTACGGCATACTAGGGAGAAAACGGAGAAGGGGAGGAGGATCAGGAGCTCACAGCGGTTCCAGTAGGCGTCGAAGCGGGCTCGGGGAAGGTCGGAGCTGAGCGGGCCGGCGAGGCCGATCTCCGGCGGCCGAGGGGGGGGGGGAACGTCGGGGCGGCGCTTCGGGGCTCTTCCGGTCACGTGGCTCAGTGAGGGGGTTGGCGACGAGGTGCAGGAGCTCGGGAGCAGCTCGGGGCATCGTCGGAACGGCGGTGGTCGCGGCAACGGTGAACGGCGGCGATGGGCGTGTTCGGTGGCGAGAGAGAGGGGTCCAGGGGAGAGGATGAGGGCGCAGAGAGGTGAGGAGAGAGGCAAGGAGTGCGTGGCGCTCGGGGAGGGTCCAGAGCGTCGAGGAAGGAGGTGGCCAGGGGAAGCAGGGAGGTGGCGGGCATCGCCAGCGCTCGCCACCGAGCAGCTTTGGGCGAGGGGGAGAAGACGACAGAGAGGAGGAGGTGGGCGGGCCGCTGGAGGGAGCTGGGCCAAGGTAAGTGGGCGCCAGGTAAGTCCTTCTGCTCCTTTTTAAACTTTCTGTTTGTTTTATTTTTATTTAATTCTTTTGCCACTGGTTTGAATTTAAAATAATTCAAACAATGCCAAAAACTCCTCTGAATATTTTTATTTGGCTAGATGGACTTTTCCAAAAGCTCATAAAATATTACAGGGGTATTTGAAATTATATTCTAGTTATATGAATATAATTCAAATTCAAATAGCTAATGATTTAAATTCAAAGTCCCAAAAATAAATCCTTTTAAAATGTTCATTATTTTTGGTTTGGATCAAAACCATTGCCAAAAATATTAAACATCTAAGAAGAGCATTTCGGTACAATGAATGAGATTTTAGGGTTTTTGCCCTTCTTTTATTTAGGGTTTTGAGGCTTCTGAATTCCTCAGTTGAAGTTTCAAAAATTTAAACATGATGCACAGATGGAAGCAAGCATAGGTCAGGCCAGAACTAGGGATGTGACAACTCACCCCCACTAAACAAGAATCTCGTCTCGAGATTCAAGCGTAGGGTAAGATGAAGGGGAAACGCAAACTAGTATAATCTTCACGATCCAGGTTGCACTACATAGGAACGTTGATTCGATCACCATCATTGTCTTGAAGTCTTGCTCTGAGAAATCCTACTATCATGACAAGAAGAGGAAAGGAAAACTCTAGAAGGATCGATCTTCTCGAAGGATCGAACAACTTCACGGAATGAGACATAGAACCATCTCTCGGGTTGAGACACGAGATACACATCAAGAGGGGTGGAAAGAACGGATGACGAAGGTTCACTAGGTAGACAACAATTCCACACCTAAGAATGTGGTGATCGGTTGTCAACGTAGCGAGGAGTTGAGTTGCCATGATACCATAACGATGCACCTTAGGGAAGGTGACTCGTAGAAATATCCCCTTAAGTGGCAAAAAGGAATTACCTTTGATTCAGAGGATCATTGAAACTCTTTATACCAGCTAAGGCAAATCATAATCGATCATTTAGAGGGGTTCGGTAGAATGGCATACTCGAACTTGGATGATGTGGATTACCTTGTTGAAGACAACGCAATGGATGATTTTTGCTTATCACCGGAAATGGATGAGACCCATGGTAGAATGGCACATTGGCGGTGCAAGCTGGGAACAAAATGCAAATGCTGGGAATGATTCTAGTAACTGGGGAAGAACCCAACAACAGAGAGTGGATTCCCTGTTTGAAAGGTCATAGCATTGCCGAGGAAACTGAGAGGAATCCCAGTTAGTGCCGATGATAATATGTAGCGCTTGTGCGTGCTCTCAAGAACTTGAGCCTTTCCACAATCATCAAGGTTTTACCAACATCCGTGTCAAGGATCCTGGCAACACAACTTGCTACCATGATGAATGATGATGGATGATGCAGATGCAAAGGAAGATAACACTTTCTCAGATTTCACCCTTGGCGGGGCCAAGGAAATAAAATCTGGATGATCGACCGAGAGACATTTAGCACTCCGCTTCTAATGTTCTCCTTGATGTGCTAGTGTAACCCATTCATAGAAATGGTTTGATATCTAGAACATCAAGTAAAAGGTCGGACTTCGGAACACAAAAATCATAAGGCACAACTAGGGAGTAAATCCTACGAAGTCCTTATGGGAAGGTGGCCAACTTCTTCAATCAAGATACTACAATAATAGGTCTTCCGGCTGGGTGTGTTGGCCATGACATCCACTTTACCGGTTATCGAGGGACCAGTATTATAGTTCTTGGGAAATGTTCCAACCATTATATCTGCCTGAGATTCAGATCTGGTTGGTGTCAGGATATTCCAGACCCACCAAGTCTAGAAAGAAAAATGAAAGTTTGCAACACAAATCGACGAGATGATGTTGCGAGATTCTCGAGAAATGAACTACGATAGCAAGCTCCAAACATGAGCTGGTTCTGCTACACACATGTGAACACGCTGTCCGAGACAAACATGATCACATGGTAGTCTTACAATAAAACACTACCGAGTTCTGGTAGGGAACCATCATCGGTGATATCAGAGTCTTGTGCATTACCATGGATTAACACTTAACTCCTTTCCCTGAACAAATCAGTCAGTGGCTTGGGGTGCTACGGAACACACATGGAGTGAAGGTAATTAATCTACCAAACCATAGTATACTTTGCACATGCATGACTGACTTGGGACGATTCCAGAGGAAACAAAACAAACCTTTCTCAAACCCACGGCGGCCACTTGCATCAAATGGACATGAATTAGAGGAAGTCACTTCTTCCATCCAAGCATAGGCTTCACGAACGGAACACGAAGGCATTGCTTACAAAGTTTCCAACACTAGGTTGATGTTCAACATGAATCATGGGGAAGACAAAATGCTGCTGATGGGCTCAACAGTAACTCATCGGAATTTCCATATCACTGGACTTCCGCCATCATGTGAACACGGTGGTAGTATTGGTCAGACCAAAAGATATAATGGTGTATGCTCGAGGGGCAGCCACGAGTAAGACAACATTACGAACATCGTTGGTTCTGATTTGATTTGACGATAGCCCATACTTAAATCAAAGTTTTTATAAGACAATAGGTCTAATAACTGATCACAGGGACCAATCGATGAAGATATCATCTTTCTTCAACTAACACACCAATACCAGGATATCCCTTTGAAACGAACTAAGTTAGGTAAGCTTTTATCTTCCAACTCTCCAAGTTGTTGTCTAGCTTGACCAACTAGCTCAGGGATATCCAACACAGATTCTTGGAGAAAGGGTGGTTCACAAGAAACCAACTTGATCACGAGCTCAACATAGCAGTCAGGAAACAACCCGGTAACACTTCCAAGAAGATATTTGGAAAGTCATGAACCACCGATATGTTACTAGGCTCGAGAACAATCTTGCTTTTCAGGGCAAGATGATATGATCAAATGAGCGAGGACTTGACACAATCCTAACTTATCAATCAAAGAGTGCACCAGGAAATAAGGACTAGGTAGCACAATCTATCTTAGAATGGTGATTCAATAACCAACATGCCAAGAATGAGAATATTTTCCATTTAGCTACCAAGCAACAAGGTTGCTATGAGTATTGATTTCACACATCACGATTCACTTGTCGGTGTTCCGGTTATAATAACACGGGAACCGAGAAATGAATAATGATGGAGAGAGTATCACTAAATCAAGAATTCATAGGATGGTGTGCCATTCCCATGATAATCTTAATATAAAGATGGTAACACTCCAGGGTGGAACAGAACAAAACTGGATTAGTATTTGATCTGCGGAGTACAACTGCTTTGACCCAATCCTGAATATGGATGAGGTACTGGAGTTTGTTTCTCCTAGTCATCCTGAATGGAATGGCTTGATGGACCACAAGAATAATAGGCATCGATGACGAATGCACGCATACTCTTGACTATCAGTTGATAGACAAAGGTCAAAAAACAACTAAAGAGGGACAACTCAAAAGAACATATGATTTTCTGAGTTGTGAATGCATAGATTAGCATGTCGAACGAGTTCAACATATTCCTTCCGGACAATCCATGCGGAAAGGTAGAACTGGCAGAGTCACAATTATGAATGGAGAACCCATCGAGAGCACTCCTGTTGTGATCTTTTGATCCAACAAACTTTTGCCGTAAGTGGTTCATGGTATTAGGAAGAAGGAAATACCACAGACCTCGAGGGCTATCACAAAGTTACTAATGACCTAAGGGAGCTAGCAATTACTATCAACATGAAGTAAGTAGGGTGAATCTCGGTTCGAAAACACAAGGAGTAGAATACCTACTAACTAGGTGGCATCACGGAATGCTTTCGAGAATGATGGGCAGAATCATCACACTGGGAATACAAATCATAGCTAAATTACTAGATGATCCCCTAAGACACCTAGGGTCATAATACCAGCTCCAACATATATGTCAAGGCAATAAAGTACCTCAACTCACTGATTTGTGTGATTAATCTGACCAAAGGCACATTGGAAACAGAAGGAAGGGATTTGCAAATGCATCCGGCTATTTTAGAAACCTGGGATGACTCAGACAGCATAACGGTTGTAAATGCTCAAAAAAATTTGAGACATTCACAAAAATGGTGGCATAACCACTCAGAAGCACAATATCAAGGTTTCGAGATCAACAATTAACATGCAGAAGTCGTAGGAACTGAACTCAAGCTTAAATCCAACAATCTTATAAGTCTACGGATTAGTAACACGTGATCCTGATAGAAAGAAGAGATAGCCTAGTTCTTAATCCCCGTAGGAAAGATAAGATGACTTAGATCAGAAGGGCATAAGGTATAAGGAGTAAAGAGAGCCTTACGTTCCATCCCACAATCAATTCCCTTATATAACTAAAGCATTTCTAGACTCAACTTCGACCAGTTTGGCTTGGTAATCCTACAGGCAGTCAAGCTCTGATACCAACGCTGTCAGGACCCCGACTCAATGCCACATCGATCTAGCATGTAACACCTCATATCACTTTGCGGCCTCACGCACGGTATTCCCACGGGTGTCGCCTTACCTTTGCCCGGGACCGTTTGCGCCTTTTGGCACACGTATATGATAGTGTCGCTAGCATCCATATGATAAGGAGCCCGGGCTGACATGGCTAGTCATAAACCCAAAGTGGCACTAACTTACAGGGACAGGCATCCATGACCCAGCATCGAACGTGTCGGTCATCAGCGAGTGAATCCAGGCTGTAGCACTGGGCTAGCAGGACTCCGGTGAACCGGGCTGTAGCGGGCTAACAGGACTCCGGTATTCATCGCGTGACATTTCCCCGAAGGGACAGACACAGGAACGAAGAAGGACACATGCCGGCCAGCCTAAGTGTTCCGGAGCAGTAGCAAGCTACCATGGCTCGGTGGAAACACTAGGAGACATTTCCCGGTAAGAGAGGCTACTAAGGATAAACAACTAGATAGTCAGATCCCACACATACCAAGCATTTCAATAACATACACACAATATGCTCGATATGTGCAAATACAACATGGCATCACAACATGACTCTACGACTCAAGTATTTATTCATAGGCTCCGAGGAGCGAGATATTACAAACATGGGTCTCATGACCCAACAATCAGAGCATACAAGTCAAAGCACATGCGGAAGCTATCATGTCTGAGTACAGACATCTATAAATGAAAAAGGCTGAGAAGCCTGACTATCTACCAGATCCTGCCGAGGGCACAAGATCGTAGCTGAGGTAACAAGCTAAACGTCGAAGTCCACGCGGAACTACTAGTGAGACTGAAGTCTCTCTGCAAAACATAAAATAGGCAAACGTGAGTACAAATGTACCCATCAAGACTTACATCAGATCTATCTACATATGCATCATTATCAACAAAGGGGATGGTGGAGTTTGACTGCAGCAAGCCAAGCTTTGACTCGGTGGCTATCCTGAACTACGACTGCAATGTAACTCTTTTGAGGTGGCGCACACGAGTCCACATATTCACCATATCAATACACCACTATGGATCCGCTCCCGTCTCCCTACGAGAACGCCATCCATAGCACTCACGCTTATCTTGCGTATTTTAGAGTATTCACTTTCACTTGTCTATGAACTGTACAAGGGGTCCAAGTTTCCATATCCGAGGAATCCGGCTATTCGAATAGATAATGATAACCCTGCAGGGGTGTACTTCTTCACACACGCTCTCGCCACTTACCGCCCTGTACACGTCAGGTACCTCGACAACCTTCAAGCGGAAGCCGGGCGAGGGAATCGGCCACGACCTGACTAACCGAACAAGTCTCTAGTCCAGGTTTATCGCCTATTCGGGTTCCATCCGCAAGGAGATCCGGCCGGGGTGTCGCTTACGGCCCCAAACGATGTGAGCAGGGTTCCCAACCCCACCATCCGGGTGCCACTTGGTACACCGTGCCACTGTGCCTAGTCTGTCCCAAGCCCACCTGTACCGGGTGCCACTTGGTAGACTACTAACACTACCTACAAACACCAGAAACTAGTTGCAACTCCTGGAGAGAGATCATGTTGATTAATAAGTCGAGAGAGTCAATTAAGGATCCCAATGTGTGGTAGTAGCTGTTCATGGATCACAAACACAGAACTCAGTTCCTGAGGACGGCTGCAATGAGACAACCCACCATGTACTCCTACATGGCCTCCCACCGCTACCTTTACCAAATCGTGTTCACACACTTAGCTCACACACAATAGGACATGTTCACACACCTCTGATTCATCCCCGATGAATCAGACCTGACTCAACTCTAAGCAGTAGCAGGCATGACAAACAAGCATGAATGAGTAGGCACAACAGGGCTCAAACAACTCCTACTCATGCTAGTGGGTTTCATCTATTTACTGTGGCAATGACAGGTCATGCAAAGGATAAAGGGGTTCAGCTACCGCAGCAAGTAACAATATGTCGTTGTTGTCCTAATGCAGTAAAAGAGAGCAGGAGCGAGAGAGTGGGATTTTATCGGAATGAACAAGGGGGTTTTGCTTGCCTGGCACTTCTGAAGATAATATAGCTCTTCGTCGGTGTCATCGATCACATCGCCGTACACGTCTATCGAGAGGGGACAATTACCGGCAAACAAGGAAAAACACAATCAATGCAATGCGACAATATGATGCATGCTATGACATGGCAATATGAATGTGTTTTGGCTAATGCACTTAGCTATGATTTAAATGAAGTTGGTTTGAATACATGATTCAAATTCCAACTCCATATATGGTTATTTAAATGCCTTTATTTGTTTTGTCCAAAACAGAGGACAAACATTGTTCAAACATGCATGAAAATGGTATAGATGGATTCCTTGAATTTTTCTGATAATTTTTCATATTTAATTTATTTAATTTGGAGTTACGGTTGAATTTCTATGAATTTTAGAAGTTTTAGGCATTTTCTGAAATTTCCTGATTATAATAAATCCAGTAAATGATTTAACTGAGTCAGCCTGACGCCAGCATGACGTCAGCGAGTCAACGGCCAGGTCCAGGTCAAACCTGACGTGCGGGGTCCACACGTCAGTGACACAGGAGCTAATCCCGCGTTGACTCAGGCTTTGACCCGCTACGGGGCCCGTTGTCAGTGTCTATTAGTGAGTTAATTGAGGGGATTAGCCGCTAATGACAGCCACGTCGGATTCGCCGGCGGTTGGACGATGGCGACGACCCAGAGCGGCGGTGGCTCGCCGGAGTTGCGCCAGAGACGACGGATCGACGCGCCAAGGGCACCAGGAGGTAGCCCGTGACCGCGTGCATCTAGGGAGACCAAGGGGAGGTGCGGGGGTGGCCGGGGTTCGCCGGAGTTGAGCCCAAGGCGGCGGCCGGAGCTCGGGCGAGCTCGGGTTCGAGGCCACAGCGGCCTTGGCGACGCGGGGATAACACCTACGGTGTCTACGTGGTGCGGCGAGAACGTTGGACGCATGCCCGGGACCGAATGGTCACCGGAGCGTCATCGCCGGCGAGCTTTGGCGGCAGCGCTGTCGGGTGAGAAAGGCATGGCGGCTACGGCATACTAGGGAGAAAACGGAGAAGGGGAGGAGGATCAGGAGCTCACAGTGGTTCCAGTAGGCGTCGAAGCGGGCTCGGGGAAGGTCGGAGCTGAGCGGGGCGGCGAGGCCGATCTCCGGCGGCCGAGGGGGGGGGGAAACGTCGGGGCGGCGCTTCGGGGCTCTTCCGGTCACGTGGCTCAGTGAGGGGGTTGGCGACGAGGTGCAGGAGCTCGGGAGCAGCTCGGGGCATCGTCGGAATGGCAGTGGTCGCGGCAACGGCGAACGGCGGCGATGGGCGTGTTCGGTGGCGAGAGAGAGGGGTCCAGGGGAGAGGATGAGGGCGCAGGAGAGTGAGGGAGAGAGGCAGGGAGGTGCGTGGCGCTCGGGGGAGGCGTCCAGAGCGTCGAGGAAGGAGGTGGCCAGGGGAAGCAGGAGGTGGCCGGGGCCTCGCCAGCGCTCGCCACCGAGCAGCTTCGGGGCGAGGGGGAGGAAGACGACAGAGAGGAGGAGGTGGGCTGGGCCGCTGGAGGAGCTGGGCCAGGTAAGTGGGCGCCAGGTAAGTCCTTCTGCTCCTTTTTAAACTTTCTATTCTGTTTTATTTTTGTTTAATTCTTTTGCCACTGTTTTGAATTTAAAATAACTCAAACAATGCCAAAAACTCCTCTGAATATTTTTATTTGGCTAGATGGACTTTTCCAAAAGCTCATAAAATATTTCAGGGGTATTTGAAATTATATTCTAGTTATATGAATATAATTCAAATTCAAATAGCTAATGATTTAAATTCAAAGTCCCAAAAATAAATCCTTTTAAAATGTTCATTATTTTTGGTTTGGATCAAAACCCTTGCCAAAAATATTAAACATCTAAGAAGAGCATTTCGGAACAATGAATGAGATTTTAGGGTTTTTGCCCTTCTTTTATTTAGGGTTTTGAGGCTTCTGAATTCCTCAGTTCAAGTTTCAAAAATTTAAACATGATGCACAGATGGAAGCAAGCATAGGTCAGGCCAGAACTAGGGATGTGACAGTGCATACACTCACGGAAAAATCTTTCGAAGAATGTTGGTGGTAGCATTTCTGACGGAGCTGCAACAAATGAGTGTGAAGATGTTGATATGAGCTATGCGAGTAACAAAAAATCTCCAAGCAAACAAGCTGGCATCTATATGGATGTGAGCGACAATAGGAAAAGAAACCGGTTGGAGCGGTATGATTGCAAGGCTCGTATGGGTGTTAACCTCAAAGACGGTAGCTGGGTTGTGAGAGTTTTTGAGGCCGATCACACACACCAGCTGATGTTGCAAAGGGGGCGTCGGAGATTTTGCCGCTCTGACAGAAAGATCCCAGATGCAGACATGCAGTACATCACTTCACTGCACTATCGCAACATATCAACGGCTAATATGATGGGCTTGCTTGGAGATGCACGGTTTTGTGATCCAAGGAGTTTTCCATATGTGAAGACTGATGTGACAAATGCAAGAGCAAAGCTGCGAAGGGGTCTGTCAGAGCGTGACTTGGAGCTGACAATCGAGTACTTTGAGAGAAGACAAGTGGAGAATCCCAACTTCTTCTTCTCAAAGCTACAAGAAGATGGAGCTGTTAGGGCGCTTTTCTGGGTTGATGGGAGAACAAGGGCCTTGTATCCAAAGTACAAAGATTGTGTGTTTTTCGACACCACATTCTGCACAAATCGCTACAACTTGCCCTTTGCTCCGATTGTTGGCATTAACAACCACACACACACTGTTTGCTTGGGGTGTGCTTTGTTGCCTGATGAGATCATTGAAACTTTCAAGTGGGTCTTCCAGCAATGGATGTTGGCAATGAATAATGAGCATCCATTGAACATTATGACTGATCAAGACCAGGCCATGGCTACAGCCATCTCAATGGTATTTCCAGATTCAACACACAGATGTTGCAAGTGGCACGTCTTCCGGGTTGCAAGGACAAAACTAGGGAAGATGTTGGGCAAGGATGAGCCTTTCGCAGAAGCATTCTATGGTTGCATTAATGGTTCAGATACCGTTGAGGAGTTTGAAGAACGGTGGAAGCAGATGGTCGAGGTGTTTGGTGTGGCTGATAAGAAACACCTCAAAAACATGTGGAACAGCAAGGAGACGTGGGCTCCTGTGTACTTTAGGAATAAGTTCTTCCCATTCACAGGAACAACTGGGCGCTCCGAGGGCCTGAATTCCTACTTCAAGACATTAAATCATCATGGAGACTCGGTTTGGACATTTGTGCAACAGTTTGAGCTTTGCCAGGTGTCGGTGTCAAAACCAGCGGATCTCGGGTAGGGGGTCCCGAACATGCATCTAGGCGGATGGTAACAGGAGACAAGGGACACGATGTTTTACCCAGGTTCGGGCCCTCTTGATGGAGGTAAAACCTTACGTCCTGCTTGATTGATATTGATATTGTGGATGTTTACAAGAGTGGATCTACCACGAGATCAAGGAGGCTAAACCCTAGAAGCTAGCCTATGGTATGATTGTAATGGTTGTTGGTGTCCTACGGACTAGAGCCATCCGGTTTATATAGACACCAGAGAGGGCTAGGGTTACATAGAGTCGGTTACAATGGTAGGAGATCTACGTATCCATATCGCCAAGCTTGCCTTCCACGCCAAGGAAAGTCCCATCCGGACACGGGAAGAAGTCTTCAATCTTGTATCTTCATAGTCTTGGAGTCCGGTCGATGATGATAGTCCGGTCGATGATGATAGTCCGGCCGATGATAGTTCGGCTGATGATGGTAGTCCGGCTATCCGGACACCCCCTAATCCAGGACTCCCTCAGTAGCCCCTGAACCAGGCTTCAATGACGATAAGTCCGGCGCGTATATTCCTTGGCATTGCAAGGCGGGTTCCTCCTCCGAATGATAGAAGATTGTGAACACCAGGATAGTGTCCGGCTCTGCAAAATAAATTCCACATTCCACCGTAGAGAGAATAATATATACACAAGTTCAATCTGCTGACGTTTTTTGCGGCATGACGTCACGCCACTACCAAGCCATTACTTGAATCGTTTTTTACTCTACCACCTCAGCGCATTTAGCGAAGCGGTTTCCTTGGCACGTCTTGTCGAAGCAGAGATCGTGTTCCCCCTTAATCCGGGATTCTCATCAATACGGACGTGGGTAACCCAACCGCGCCATTGATGGTGACGCTTGGGGGATAAGCGAGTTTTACCAGGCCGGTGGGGGACGCGTAGACTTCGCCCGCCCATATAAGGGATAAGGATTCACCTTTTCACCTACGCCTTCTTCCTCCTTTGCTTATCCATCTCCGCGCACTCGAGCTCCAGCGCCCAAGCCCGCACATATCGTCTCAACCTTCCCCAGTTATATCCGGGGCGGGAGGCAAGTGGATGACCTCCTCCATTACGGAGGAGCACATCGAAAGACTGCGCAGCGCCGGCTACCTGTCCGGCGACATCGCGCACCGGCTGCCCGACGAGGGGCAGCTCATCCCCACCCCCAGGCCCCATGAGAGGGTCGTTTTTCTTCCCCACTTCCTCCGCGGACTGGGTTTTCCACTTCACCCCTTTGTCCGGGGGCTCATGTTCTACTACGGCCTGGATTTCCATGATCTGGCGCCGAACTTCATCCTCAACATCTCGGCATTTATCGTCGTGTGCGAGGCCTCCCTCTGCATCCAGCCCCACTTCGGCTTGTGGCTCAAGACCTTCAATGTCAAGCCGAAGGTAGTGAAGGGCACTCAAGCGGAGTGCGGAGGCGCCATGTTGGGCAAGATGACCAATGTCCTTTGGTTCGAAGGGGCCTTCGTGGAATCCGCCAAGGGGTGGCAATCGGGGTGGTTCTATATCACCGAGCCGCGCGACCCTAAGTGGGCGGCGTCCCCTGAGTTCAGATATGGTATCCCCACGCAGCTCACCTCCTGGAAAGAGAAGGGCTTGCTGTGGGGTAGTTCGGAGGAGCTGACGGGACTCCAAGCCTGTATCCAGAAGCTGGTGAAGAAGCTCAGGCTAGTTAACATGGTCCAAGTCATGCTCGTCCGCCGGATTCTCCCATGCCAAGAGCGGGCATTCAATCTGTGGAAGTTCAATCCGGAACAGCACCAGGCGCTGAGCGGGCTCTTCGACATGACGTACGAAGGCGCCTGGAGGGTGCTGTTTAAGGGCGCCGAAGCCCCCGCATCCGCGACTGAAGATCGCGGATTTCGCTCGCAGGGCCAAGCCGACAAGGTGAGTGATTCTACCCCTTTACGGGACACTTGCTTTTCATAGTTTGACTCTATGCGGGTTTTAATTTCCCCTTTTCCTTTGACAGGACTGGATGAGGAAGGCGGAGCAGATTATCTGCCCGGCTCCCATGCCAGAAAACCCAATAGACGCCCATCTAGCGAGGTTGCTGGTTCCGGCACCGCACGTGGTGCCGGAGAAGAAGGCCAAGAAGGAGGCCACGGGTGCTCGAAAGAGTTCACGTTTTCAGGTGTCCGACGACTCCGAGGCGGACTCCTCCCCCGAAAACGAGGAGGAGAAAGAGGACTCTCTCCCAGAGGAGGGAGAGAGGAAGAGGAAGGCTTCCCCAACAGGGGAGGCCGAAGGGTCCAAGAGGGGAAGGACTATTCCCCCGGACAGCTCCGCCAACATCAACGTTGGCGAGGAAGAATGGCCTTCAAGGGCCAGGCCTCCAGCGAGATCGTAAGTATCCGGATTCCTGAGCGATTTATAATTTTTTTTCTGTGTCACATAGTGTCATTCTGATGCCGCATGCTGCCTGTAGTCCGGCCAATGATGATCTCCCCGCTTCATCGAGCGGGTCGTTGGCTCCGTCGGATGTAGATTCCATCCCGACCGCCTCCACCCCTCGTGACACCGAGGACGCCGAGGTGGGATCCCAAGAAGGGACCCATCAGGGGGAGGCTCCGGAGGCGCCACAAGGCGTCCTCCCGGACTTTGCGCCGGACTCCATATCAGAACCCGCAGTGGTTCCGGAGTCCGGCCGGCGGCCCCTTCGCACGAAGGGCAAGACCGTGACGCCGGCGGCTTCCGTCCAACCGGAGGCGCCGGACAATTTGTTGGAGGCGCTGCAGAGCGCTTCCATCGAGGAAGAACACCGCACTATTATGAGTGCGGTGATTCAGAAGGTACAGCTTGCCAAGAGCGGGCTGACCGAAGCCTGCAGTAGCCTTCTATCAGGCTTTGAGGTAAGAAGTTAAAAAATATGCAATGTAATACCGCATAGACAGTAGCCCCTGATGCTCGGTTCGGTGTTCGGAAAGAAAAGCCGGACTGAGGATCTGGAAAAAAAAAAGATATACGCAGGGTTGCTAAAAAATTATGTCAATATGGGTTGCAGGCTGCGCTGCTGACCTCTGCCGCACTGACTGCGGAGGTCGGTGCTTTGAAGCAGGAGCTCGAGCGGTCCGAGCAAGAGCTCGGCCGCGCCAAGAAGCAGCTCCAGGACAAAGAAGGTGAGTAACACCACTTTGAACTTGTACCTTACAGAAAAGGATTTAGGTTGCAACAAAAAATAACAAGGATAACATGGGTACTGCAGGGGCCACGAACGAGGTGGCGACCCTGAAGGAGGCCGTGTCTGCGGCCGAACGCAATGCGGCCGCGGAACGGGCAGAGCGAGAAAAGCAGGAGGCGCGGGTGGCGGTGGTTCAGCAAGAGCTCCAGGCTCTCATGGAAAAGCATGAGAGTTTGGAGCGTGACTCAAAGACTCGAGAGTCCGAGCTTGCCTCGGCTCTCGAAAGTGCCAAGACTGCCAAGGCCGATGCCCATAAGTCCCTTCAGGAGATTGAGTTGGTGAGGAAGATAGCGGCGGGTAAGGCATTTTTCATGCAAAGCAAGCATGTGAATGTAAATTACGTGTTACTTACCCGAATTCGGAGCTCTCCAGGGGCGTTTGCAGATCTGCCTCGCAGCGTGTCTGATGCCGCCGCATTCTACCGAGCCGAGGAGGGGAGCTCAACGGAGAAGGTCTTCTGGTCTCAGTATGCTGAGGCCGGCCATCCGGTGCCCCCTAGCGACCAGCTGAAGCAGCTGGTCGAGCTCCACAAGGTGGCCGAGCAGGCCATGAAGGGCCTCATAGTCCGGCTGTGGCCTGGAGAGGCCATGCCTGGGAGCTACTTCGGTCTCGTGCGACGGTTGGTGGATGCGTGCCCCTGGGTGGAGGTTATCAAGCGCTCCGCCTGTATTGAAGGTGCTTGTCGGGCCCTTGCCCGCGCAAAGGTGCATTGGGGCAAGCTGGATGCGGAGAAGCTAATCACTGACGCACCACCAGCGGGCAAGGAATATCGTACGCCCGAGATGTACTATAAGACTGTCCTGAAGGGTGCCCACAAAATTGAGGATGAGTTCCCCAGGGATGTCATTATTGAGTAAATTCGCAATGTGTTATCCTGTGCGCTGAAAACTTTGTTCATATGCGCTAAGCAACGCTTGTTAATTTAAAATATTACCTTCTGTGCGGCTGTTTATTAAATCTGAGAGATGGCAAGTCGTCGGCTTCAGCCCCCATGCCACGAGTGCTGGGTGTTCGGGATAAACTTGAGCACTCTTGTTCCCATTTTTGGGTCCATCTAGGGAGGCGCTCAACACAACGAACAAGGCAAGCGGACTTATAGTGCTTGAACACTCTCACTTAGCCATAGAATTCTATAATTTTAAATTTCGGCGAAGCCCCTAGTATTCGGAAGACCGAATTCGGGGCTCTATCCACGCCTTCGTCGGACATTATCCGGAACTTCGCTCGAAGCGGCGTATGTCTTTAAGGACCTGAAAGGACCTCTCGAACAGCGACCAGTCTCTCGCCTTATCATGACAGTCAGTTTTAGCTTTCTCCACTGAGGCGTTAACCCAGCTCAACCGGGGCGCAATCACAGTGGTTCTCCCAGTGCTATCTTAGACGATAGAACGGAACGTAAGGTGCCAAACATGGGAGCCGGGCAAACCCAACTATTGACCCAAGACATGATTCGGAGTCGATTCATATAATGCTATAAGTTCGGGGTGCCGCACTTGTGAAAGTGTTCGGACTTTATCACACCATAATGCGGGGAACATAAGCCCCTGGTGTATTTGGCCGTATCAAAATGTACGGATGCAACATGTCGTAAATGAACATATATATATATAAGGTAATGCAATTATGGGCAAAAAGTGCTGCGTTTTATTCGAGAAGAGCTGCTATGAGTGCGGAATGATACAAATAGTGCGGAAAGCAAGGGATTGGACAAATTAAAGGCGTCTCCCTCCAGGGGTAGGCCACGGAATGGTGTATTTAACAAATTGAATGCTCGTAATGGAGACCACCTGAGTGTTCGTCGCGGCCTTTGTCCCTCCCTGGCTGTTGCATCATGAGTTCGGCAGGTTCGCCGCCGGACAGAGTTCTGTATAAAAAAGAGAGAAATAAAAGATAAAAAGAGTGACACACTTGGGAGCCCCTGGTGTGGTCGAACCGCACTCTGGGTCTGTTGTGGTTGTGCCTCTCCCCCTATGCCCATGGTATCTCCAGGGCGTAATTATGTACGCGGAGAGTTTGTCTTACAATTGTGCGAGGGCTGGGGTTGAGGCCGCATTGCTACGCATGCTCGGAACATGCCAGGTGGTCTTGGTTGATGTTGCTCCGGGCGCGTTTGGCCGTGTCCGGTCGTTTAACGGCCGGACTCGAAAATTGCCTTAAAAGGCTGCTCTGTACTTCTGCCGCGAGAGCCGCTGTATGTTCCTCCGTTCGGAGGGAGCGTTCCGTGTTTCCATTGACCGTGATGACTCCACGAGGGCCTGGCATCTTGAGCTTAAGGTATGCATAATGCGGCACCGTGTTGAATTTTGCGAATGCGGTTCGTCCGAGCAGAGCATGATAGCCACTGCGGAACGGGACTATGTCGAAGATTAACTCCTCGCTTCGGAAATTATCCGGGGATCCGAAGACCACTTCCAGTGTGACTGAGCCTGTACAACTGGCCTCGACACCTGGTATGACGCCTTTGAAGGTTGTCTTTGTAGGTTTAATCCTTGAAGGGTCTATGCCCATCTTGCGCACTGTATCCTGATAAAGCAGGTTCAGGCTACTGCCGCCGTCCATCAGGACTCCCGTGAGGTGAAATCCATCGAAGATTGGGTCTAAAACCAATGCGGCGAATCCGCCATGGCGGATACTGGTCGGATGGTCTCTTCGATCGAAAGTGATCGGGCAAGAGGACCATGGGTTGAATTTGGGGCGACTGGCTCCATCGCGTATACGTCCCTTAGTGCATGCTTCCGCTCCCTCTTGGGGATATGCGTTGCGTATATCATGTTTACCGTCCGAACTTGAGGGGGGAATCCCTTTTGTCCTCTATTGTTCGGCGGTCGGGTCTCTTCCTCGTCATCGCTGTGTAGCCCCTTGTCATTGTTTTCGGCGATTAATTTGCCTGCCTGCTTGAATACCCAGCAATCTCTGTTGGTGTGGTTAGCTGGCTTTTCGGGGGTTCCATGTATTTGACAGGAGCGGTCGAGTATTCGGTCCAAATGGGACGGGCCCGGAGTGGTTCTTTTGAATGGCTTCTTCCGTTGACCGGGCTTGGAGCCTCGGAATCCGGCGTTGACTGCCGTATCCTCATTGCTGTCGCCGTTAATGCGGCGTTTGTTTTTGTTTTGACGCGACCTGCCATTGTGGTCCTTGGTATCCGGACTGCCAGCGTTTTTGCTGAGGTTGTTGCTGCGAGCTAGCCAGCTATCCTCTCCCGCACAGAAGCGGGTCATGAGTGATGTGAGGGCTGCCATGGATTTCAGCTTTTCCTGTCCTAGGTGCCGAGCCAGCCACTCGTCGCGGGTGTTATGTTTGAAGGCAGCGAGGGCCTCTGCATCCGGACAGTCGACGATTTGATTTTTCTTTGTTAAGAACCATGTCCAGAATTGCCTGGCCGATTCGTCTGGCTGCTGGATTATGTGGCTTAGGTCATCTGCGTCCGGTGGTCGCACATACGTGCCCTGGAAGTTGTCGAGGAATGCGGCTTCCAGGTCTTCCCAACATCCAATTGACTCTGCGGGCAGGCTGTTAAGCCAATGCCGAGCTGGTCCTTTAAGCTTGAGCGGGAGATATTTGATGGTGTGAAGAACGTCGCCGCGGGCCATATGTATATGGAGGAGATAATCCTCAATCCAAACCGCGGGGTCTGTTGTGCCATCGTAGGATTCGATATTAACGGGTTTAAACCCTTCAGGGATTTGATGATCCATTACTTCGTCAGTGAAGCATAGTGGGTGTGCGGCGCCTCCGTATTGAGCAATATCGCGACGTAGCTCGAGAGAGCATTGTCTGTTGTGTTCGGCCCGGCCGGAGTAGTTGTTTCCGGCGCGACGGTATTCGTCGTGGGTCTTGGGGCGCCCACGTGATCCATAGATAGATCTGGATTGTCTTGCCTTGTCCTCCAATATATCCCACAAGTCCGGCGCGTTCCCCCGTGGCTTCATGCTTTTTGAGCGATGCCGGGGTACGGTTTTGGTGGAGGGCTTGCATGCTTCTCTGTCGCGGCCACGAGGTGGTCGGTCTGCCGTATTGTGTGCTGGTGATGCAGGTTTGTACGCTTCCTCCTCTAGTCGGGGGAGCAACTTGCGTTTTGGGTAACTTTTGGAGGGGCGTTCGAGTTCATACTCTTCGGCCGCGAGGACCTTGGTCCATCTGTCGGCCAGTAGGTCTTGATCAGCTTGAAGCTGTTGCTGCTTTTTCTTTAGGCTGTTTGCCGTGGCCATTAGCCTGCGTCTGAAACGCTCTTGTTCGACGGGATCCTCAGACACGACGAATTCGTCGTCGTCGAGGCTCGTCTCCGGAGGGAGGTAAGTAATTATCATCCTCGACCTCTTCGTCTGCCGCCCTCTCGTGAGGGCTTGCTTCTGCCTCCTCCTGCGCTGGATCGTGCTGGAGGGTGTTGTCTTCAGCACTTTCTGGGGTGTCATTATCTCCTGTGCCGGAATCTCTATTCTTGCTGTGGCCGGATTTAGAGCAGCGCCGCTGATGCCGGCGCTTGGGCTGTTTCTTTAAGGAATCGGCCTCCGTTGCTTCTTCGCCGTCCCCATCTTTTGGGGTGTCCACCATATATATGTCGTATGACGAGGTGGTCTTCCAGTGTCCTGTAGGCACTGGTTCTTGATAGTCTCTGGCATCGTCGTCCATACCGTCGATGTCTTCGGAGTCGTAGTCGAGTACGTCGGTTAGATCGTCGACGGTGGCTACGAAGTGGGTGGTGGGTGGGCCCTGAATTTCTTCGTCGTCCGCATCCCAACCATCATGGCCGTAGTTCGGCCAGGGCTCTCCGGATAGCGAGAGATGCTTCAGCGAATTTAAGATATCGCCGAAGGGTGAGTGCTGAAAGATGTCCGCAGCGGTGAATTCCATGATCGGCGTCCAGTCGGATTCGACCGGCAGGGGCGCAGGAGGTTCGGAGTCCGGCAGAGAGTCCGGCACCTCGGAGTCATGAGCTTTATGCGGGACAAGGTAAGTGTTCGGCTCCATCGCCATAGAAGTTGCAGCTCCCGAGGCGGTGTCCAGCCATCCGTCCTCGATCTGAGCGATCGGCTCTGGACTATGGGTCGAAGTGGATTCATGTGCGGCCTCCAAGGTGCTATCCGGCGGCAGAGTTAGGTCGTGCCCATCGTGACAGCACGGCACGCTCGGCTGTGGCTCAGATCCATCGAAGATCAAGTTCCCGCGGATATCGGCCGTGAAGTTTAGGCTTCCAAACCTGACCTGACGTCCAGGTGCGTAGCTTTCGATCTGCTCCAGATGGCCAAGTGAGTTGGCCCGCAGTGCGAAGCCGCCGAATACGAAGATCTGTCCAGGGAGAAAAGTCTCACCCAGGACTGCGTCGTTGTCGATTGAAGAGGCCATCAAGCCTATCAGTGACGACACAGAGGAACTCTCAATGAAAGCACCAATGTCGGTGTCAAAATCGGCGGATCTCGGGTAGGGGGTCCCGAACTGTGCGTCTAGGCGGATGGTAACAGGAGACAAGGGACACGATGTTTTACCCAGGTTCGAGCCCTCTTGATGGAGGTAAAACCCTACGTCCTGCTTGATTGATATTGATATTGTGGATGTTTACAAGAGTGGATCTACCACGAGATCAAGGAGGCTAAACCCTAGAAGCTAGCCTATGGTATGATTGTAATGGTTGTTGTTGTGTCCTACGGACTAGAGCCATCCGGTTTATATAGACACCGGAGAGGGCTAGGGTTACATAGAGTCGGTTACAATGGTAGGAGATCTACGTATCCGTATCGCCAAGCTTGCCTTCCACGCCAAGGAAAGTCCCATCCGGACACGAGACGAAGTCTTCAATCTTGTATCTTCATAGTCTTGGAGTCCGGTCGATGATGATAGTCCGGTCGATGATGATAGTCCGGCCGATGATAGTTTGGCTGATGATGGTAGTCCGGCTATCCGGACACCCCCTAATCTAGGACTCCCTCACCAGGAGCTAATGCTTGATCATGAAGACAATGCGGGCTTCATCAATGAAGCGACGAGGCCGCCACTCTGGGGCAAGTAAGTCCAAAGTCATGTAGCATTTTTTTAGTTTTCTAGTACAATTTGGTTGCAGCATTTGAATGAAACATATGTAGCAATTCTTATTGATGTTGGAAGATTTTTTGTTTTGCAATTACAACATTGAAAAGCAGGCTACAGATTTCTATACCAAAGAGGTATTTTCCAAGTTTCAGAAACTATTGGCTAAATCAACAGGCTATGGGCTGCAATACCAGCTGCAAGGGAATGTCGTCTGGTTTGGCATCAACCCTAAAGTGTACACGGTGCATGTTGCCCCTGAAGATCATACATACATGTGTAGTTGCAACATGTTTGAGATGTGTGGGCTGATCTGCCCACATATCATCCATGTCATGGTGCACCTGAACGTGCAAGCGATACATGTGAATTACATGCTTCCAAGATGGTCTAAGAGAGCAACTAACCTTGCACCTAAACCAGGCGATGGGCATAGAGCTATGCATTTCGGCGTCCCCACGACAAACACCCTAAAGTTTAACTCTCTCTGTCGGAAGTTTGGGAAACTTGCTTCTGATGCATGCTTCAATGATGAAGCTTATAGTTTTGTCTCTGGGCTAATTGATCAGGGCAATGTTGGGGTTGCTGTGATTAAAGCTAGAGCGACCGATGGGGTTGCAGGAGACGAAGAAGCCCAAGGTCGTGCAGCAAATGAACAAGTCTCAGGGGGTCCAAGTACAGGGAAGCAGGATCCACCCCCCGTAGGACTACGAAACCCACCAAAGTCAGCAAAGAAGGGGAGGCCAAAAGAAAAATAGAAGCGTAGGAAGCCACTAATTGAGCTTCGAGAAGATGAAATGAAGAAGAAAGCAAAGAAGGATGCAACGAAAACGAAGAAAGCTCCAAAGCCAATTGAAAAGAAGACTCCATGCAAATACTGTGATGATGAGGATCACAATGGGAAGAACTGCCAACTCCTTGCCGCTTTTCTTGCTGCGAGTGCGAGCGCGAAAGCTCCGGGTGTCGGCCCAATCCTTACACTTTAGGATGTTTCGTGAGGGAAAAAATTGATGAATTACCTTGTAACCCCATGTCTTATGAATGTTTGTGTTTTGGGATTGCAACATATTACTACATGTGTGGTTTCAAAATGCAGAATGTTGGTTTTTTAATTATGATGGTGCCAACTTCTATATTTTTTTGTAAAATAGTACTCAATGATTGTTGTTACCACAGCTTGATTCATTTTTAAAAAGGAAACATGGTTGAAGCTTTTGAAAAGCATGGTTGCAGCTTTTGAAAAACATGTTTGAAGTTTTAAGGAAACATGGTTGTAGCTTTTGAAAAACATGGTTGAATTTTTTTGAAATTATTGATGAAGATTTTAGGAAACATGGTTGAAGCTTTTTCAAACAATGGTTGAAGCTTTTTTTAACATGGTTGAAGCGAAAAATATTTGTTGAAGCTTTTAGGGAACATGGTAGAAGCTTTTTAAGACAATGGTTGAAGCTTTTTTTTAACATAGTTGAATCAAAAATAACAAGTATGAAAGGGAAAAAGCCTTGAATGATTTGATTTAAAGTGTTGGTTTTGTTATGCAGCAAGAGTTTGGGAAGGAAGCTTATTTACATTATGCTTCCAGCAATAATATCACAGGGATGTAGCTAATTTGCAGGTAAAAATGTAGATTTTTGCCCTGCAACAAATCTAACAGAAGGTTGTAGCTATTTTTTGTAAGCTTCCAACAATTTGACTGTGACAATGCAGCATCCACATATTGTTTTCATGAAAAATGTTTCGACGGGAAAATTGCACAGAGATTCCCTTGAAACTTCTATGGATGAAGCTCATAACCAGCAAAACAATAAACGGTTGTCAATGCATGATCATGTTGGCAAGCAGAAGATCACATCCATTAAAAACGGAAGAAGTGCTTCATCCAAAGAGATCAAGTTATCATCGGTTTAGATACCAAAAGAACACATATGTTTACCGAAGGTATCATTAGGGCACATACGAACGTGCACTACTCCAATACTATCAGAACGCTACCACCTCAGACATGATTCTAGACCTAACAAAAGAAAACGAGCTTGATCGTCTTGAACCCTCCCGCAAATTAAGCCGCCAACTCTTCCTTGAATGCCCGCTCCATTGGGGCATTGTTCATTGGGTGAGTGCAAAGGTTGTGCGCCACATCCATGCGGTATCGCGCCACGTCTTCCTGTAAAAATGAATGAAAAAATTAAGCAAGTATGATACTAATTATTCTTGTGTTGCATGAGTATTGAAAACAAAGAAAGTAGATTGCAACAAAATGACAAGAAAGTACCTGATTGAACTCTTTCATTGACTTCCCATCAAAGTTCTCCACATATTTGAGCTCGAAAAAGCCACAATCACATATGTGAGATAAAAAAATTCTCCTTCTTAGTTCCGATGCATAGTTGAAACAACAAATTGTTGAAATGGAACACATGATTGAAGCAAAATTCAAAAAGAAAACTCACTCATTATCTTGCTTTGGGTAATCCTCTAGGTCAACACGGGCGAAGGATCCAACATTGACATTGAATTGGCTGTACTCTTGTGCGAGGGCTGCAAAGTTTGTGATCTACAACCGAAAAACACGCACCAAAGTTTGAAAAAAATAGGATGAGGTGTGTGAAGATGACAACAGGGCATTTATGTAGATGAATCAAAGGGAAAACAGAAAAATAAAAATAGAGAGCATGAGCCTACCAGGTTATTGGCCTGCTTCTTCAAAGGAGATTGTTTTCCTTTTGAATGGATTGAGTCAAATACATTCCACTGCTTGTGTAGCAAGTTTGCGCAAACAATTATCCAATGCTTTTCATGTACAATTGTGACAAAAAGCTGTAAAACACAAAAGAAAGGCAAAAAAGGTACTCAGAACATGTAAAAAATGTCACAGCCTAGTAGGAATGAACGTAAGCTTTCCAATGTTGTAACTGCAAACAAAAAAGCATTCAACAACAACTAGAATTGATACATATGTTTCAAAGAGATGTTGTAAACATCAATAATAATTGCTACATATGTTTCGAAGGAAATGCTACATCATTGGATCATATTTTGAAAGTATTTGTGGTGTGAAACAAAAGTAGGCTCTCGAGAAACTTACGAGGTCATATTTATTCGCCTTGAACTTTGTCACGGCCCTTTCAAGATCGGGTATGAGTTTTGCTGGTTGGAAGGTTGTTGGGTCTTGTTTTAGTAAGATCTACTTGAAAGACACCTCAAAATGGTTAGTGTGTGTTGCAACAAAAAATATGAAGAAAAAAAGGAATGAAGCATTGCTTGTTTTTGCAAAAACTTACCCCCGCGTGGACTGAGAACATGTATTTCTTCAGATTAGTACCACTTGCTGCACGGGATGCTACGTTGTTCATCTCGATACATAGGGACATAACCTCATCATTCATATCCCCGCGAGGCTTGAAGCATACCAGGAATTTCTTGTATCCAATGTAAAATCCACCTATCTTGATGAAAGGTGTCCTGTTACCATAGATGCAACCGAATGAATCATTTGTTTCGAGCAGAAAAAAATAAAAAACAGAAAGCAAAAAGAGACAGGGCTTAGGTAGCTCACACTTATTCATTGGCATCTGATCTCCTCAATGGTTTCCCATGCTTTACATACTTCTCATACGTGGCTGCAGCTGCATCGACCTCTTGCTTCTTTGCCTTGGTATTTTTTACGGCTGGAACTTTGGCCATCCTCTTCTTCCTAGTGTTCTTGTCATGTGTGCTAGGGCCACTGCTTGCATCAACAATTTTCTCTTCTGTAGCGACCATCTTAGGGGTTGTAGCAAGCAACAAAAATGGATGAGTTTGCAAGGGATTGTACAAAAGAGTATTTGCTGCAATCACACATATGTAGCGAAAAAAAAGAGATGGAGAAAAACAAAAAGAAATGATGCAGGAGGAAGGAAGCATACTTGGGCTGTCATCATCGTCTGAAACAGGGAACACGGGGATGTTTTCAAATATGGGGTTGACTGCGCTCTTCTTGGTTATAGGCTCATCCGTGCAATGCATCATCTCGTACTCTTCGGAGCCCTTTGGGAACAACTCACAGGATGGCTCGTCGTCCCAAATGCTGGCTGTCGCATGGGTAACCATGCAGTAAGGCAATGCATAGGTGATAGGTCAGCTCAGCTGTGGCGTTTCTGCTCTGTACCCACAGGTAGGTTTGACTTGCGTACGATTGCATTTGTGGTAGCTGTAACTAGTAGTTGGTATATATTGTATTTTCATTGGCAAAAATATATAGTGCATATCAGACATTTTGAAAGTCATACTTTGTAAACTATCAACAACATCTAGAATACCAAGTTGATTCCATTAGGTTCATCATGAAATGCATTATCATGTCATTTCTAAACCGACTCTCAGAGAAATTTAACCGCAAATATTTTAGTGGTTTAATCTGTGACCAGTCAAGTATTGCAGGACTCTAAACTATTACGTCCCCATACAACATCCCCATCGATTCTCCAAAACAATAAGCTAAAAACATCCCTGGACCTCGATTAGTCAAATACCTGAATCCCTTGGCGGCCAAGGAAAACCTGCTAATGATTGGGTCAGCAAGACATCAACAAGTAGAAAGAGTTGTGGTTTGCTTCCCTGAATCAATCTAGTTGTTGAATGCTACCAGATTCAAATTAACCACCGCGCCCCCTCCCTCTGCCCGCGGGAACCCCACCCCGGCCCCTCCCTCTGTCCGTGGGAACGCCACCCCGACGCCTCCCTCGACCCGCGGGAACGCCACCCTGCCGCCTCCCTCGACGGCGGGAACACAAACCCATCCTCGTCCGTGCCGGCGCCGGCGACGGCCCGCGCCTAGCCACGTGCTAACCCTAAATCCAACAGGGGAGGGGAAGACAACAACGAAAATGGAAAGCATTTGGGCTCAAGTTACCATCGGGGGGGGCATAGATGACCGGAGAATGGAGATCCGCCCTGGGCCGCCGCCGCCTCAGCCGCCGCCCTGCGCGAACAAGCACGTCGCCCGCGGTCGCCCTGCCTCGAAACGAAAGAGCGAGCGGATGCAGCAAAAATCACTTTGGAAGGGATAACTATGAGCGCGTTAAAAAAAAGTCCGGTAACACATGGCGCATCGCTGTCCTTGGATCAAAAAGAGATCGAACGCACGGGGCGCGACCGGCGCAACAGTTCGGCCGGCGCCCCGGCCACAAACACTTCCCTCAAAAGAGGCAAGCCAGAGTTCTATCTTAATGCCCGGAGGAGGGGAGCCAGGCAACGCCTGCTGGCTCGACTGCGCCGAACGTAGGCGCCACCAAGGGAGGGCGCACTGGCTTGGGTTCGCGGCGGGAAGCACGGGGGCGGGTGCTCTGCCGAGGGATGTCGCCCTGTGACACAGTGGATGGGGCGAGCGGGCGGAGTGCCGCTCGCAATTCTTGGGCAGCGGACTAGGGGCGGCGGCCGCGGGCCTTGGTCTCCGGCAGCGGGCGAGGGTGACGGCGTCTGGCAGCGGGCGGTAGGACCGGGCGGCCGGGCGAGCGGGCGGGGTCGCGCGGGTGTCGGGCAGCCGATGGGGCGTGCGGCGGCGAGCAGGCATGGCTGAGGACACGGAGACGCAGCCCACGTCGGCGGGAGCGGAGGAGAGGGAGGAGGGCGAGATCCAGGACGACGACTCCTCGTCAGCGCGCGGCACCGCGCGGCACGCTGGACGACGCTAGGATTTCTGGATGTTCTACGATGGGAGGAGATCGGGGAAAGAACAACCTGAAACATTCCCCGTGTAGTTGACTCCGATGTGGTTCGCTGTGTTGACGCCGTCAGCACGAAGGAACCAGGAGTAAATTGCAAAAAACCACCACAATTGGGGACCCTAATTCACAAAACCGTCACCATTCGTTTTTTTTAAAAGGCCACCAACATTGCACTGACAGTTTTCAAAAAACGCTGATCGCACATATAAGCACTTGCTAACGCTGAAACTGTCATATAGGTCCCACCATAAGTGATGATGTGGCAAACAAAACTAATGGCGTTTGACCAACCGTCAAAATAGATGTGGGACACGCATGTCAGTGTGATATCTCACATGTAATAAAAAAACACATCTCTGTGTCCTCCTCCTATCGATCCACTGTGCACGCAGTGTGCTCAGCCGCCGCCGCCGCCGCCTCGATCTAGAAGGATCCCACGCCGAACCGCAGGTAGCTGCCGGCAAGCCAAGCCGTCGCCGCCCTGCCCCTATTTCTCCTCCATCTTCCCTTCTACCTTGTCGCCTGGTCTAAGCCATGTCATGTACGCTGCCGCGGGTTTCCTCTGAGCCATCCGAGAACATTGCCTCGCCGCCGATCGTAGCCAGCGTAGCCACCGCCGACGAAGCACTGCCATACTATGTCTCTGACCTCCGCCTTTTCACGCTGGTATCCGTCGCCGACGGGTTCAAGCAAGGACGCCCAGTGATGGCCGAATCAAGCATATTTCCGCCACTTGCACCGGCTGCTCCTCGCCCTCGATTCGCCGCCTCCAAGCCTGCCCTGAGCCCAGTGAGCTCCCCTGCTGCATCGAATTGAGCTCCTCTCGATTCGCCCCTATCTCACCTGCTCTATTTCACGCTGTAGCGCCATCCCCCGCGAGCTCCGAGCACGGCCGCCGCCATGGCCGACGAACTCAAGCAGTTTGTGCTCCCCTGCCCCCAAGCGGCGAATCCCCATCATGGTCTTCTCCCGACGAACCCTTGCGGTCCGGCACCACCCACCGTGGTCTGCTCCCGACCCCCCCAAGCAATCCGGCGACGGCCGCTTCGCCACCAGAGGCCGGCACAGGACCTCCTGGGCCTGTCCTCCATCCGTGTTTGGCTTGTGGCCGGGAGCCATGGAAGGCGGCCGAGCGTGGTGTTGTGTGGCGCAGAAGTCGGCGGTGCTGGGTGGTTCATCAGCTGGCGGCCTGCCTGGCCGGAGCCGCGGGCCCCCATGCGTGTACGGAGGCGCGAGAGCGCGTGGAAAAAAGTCGTGAGGAGACGGGGTTGACCAGCTGCCGCCGTCTCTCCTCCACCACGTGGACCTGTCATCGGACCCACTTGTCAGGTTTTCAATTAAATGGTTTTAATCGAGCAATCAGCGTTTTTTGAAAACTGTCAGCGCAATGTTGGTGGTTTTTTGAAAAAAATCGAATGGTGGCGGTTTTGTGAATTAGGGTCCCCAATTGTGGTGGTTTTTTGCAATTTACTCAGGAACCAGGGACGCAGGGATGAGACATGAGAGCTCAGATCCAATCGCTCGCGAAGACTCCGTGTGATTTTGGTTTAGAATAGTAATCGTGGGTAGTTAGGAAGGGTGTAGATGGCACGGCAACTGAGCCGGCCGAAGTCCTCACCACCAAGGACGCCGCCGGCAAGGAGACCACTGGGCCGAATCCCCTCCATCCGCTCTGGGTGAGAGAGGATTAGCAGGTCCTCGGTTATCTCCTCCAACACCTCTCCAAGGAAGTGCTCATCACGGTGACCACGATCACCATGGCGTGCGCTCTCTGGGTGGCACTGGCGAACATGTTTTCATCGCAATCACTCAGCCGCGTCAACAACATCTGGACAGCGCTGATCGATGCGCAGAAGGGCAATCAATCGGTGGCCACCTTCTTCGCCGCCATGAGGGGTCTCGCCGATGAACTCACCGCGGCGGGAAAACCCATCCAGGACGACGAGTTGATCTCCTACATCATGCATGAGCTGGACCAAGACTATCAGCCACTCGTCTCCGCACTAGATGCCCTGTCACTCTGGTAACTCTCGATGAACTTTTTGCCATGCTCAGTAACTTTGATCAACGCATGGCACAATATCATGGTCTCGGTGGTGGCTTCAAATCATCGGCCAACTCTGCATCCAGAGGCCGCGGTGGTGGCTCTCGCTCGCGTGCATCTTCCCGTGGCAAAGGGAGGTTCGGCTCCGGCGGCAGTGGCTACTCCAATGGCTACTCCAACAACTCACGCGGCGGCGGGCGCTCTGGCAACTCCAAAGGGCGTCGTGGTGGTGGCAGTGGTGGTTCCAACCGGTCCCGTCCGGACTTGCCTCGCTGCCAAATTTGCGGCAAGCCTGGCCATACGGCAAAGGACTGTTGGTACCGCTACGAAGAAGATGACGGCGACTCCTCACAAGATGAAGAGAAAGTTGTTGCGGCGGCCGGTGGCTCCTATGGAATTGATACAAACTGGTATGTTGACAGTGGTGCCACCAACCACATCACCAATGAACTCGAGGAGGTTACCATGAAGGAGAAATATCGTGGCAAAGATCAAATTCATACGGCCAATGGTGAAGGTATGGGTATATGTCACATTGGCCACTCAATTTTTAATACCCCTAGTCGTAAAATTCATCTCAAAAGAATCCTGCATGTTCCTAGTGCTCATAAGAATCTTTTTCTCCGTTCATAGAATTGCTATTGATAATCATGTTTTTTCGAATTTCATCCTTTCTTCTTTTTGATCAAGGATCAGGCCACGAGGAAAGTTATCTATCGAGGTAGATGTGTTCGAGGGCTCTACCCGTTGATTCCGGAGTTTAGAAGATTCAATAAACAAGCTTGTGGTGCTATCAAGCTTTCGTCCACACGATGGCATGATCATTTAGGACATGCCTCTTTTTCTTTGGTTGAAAAATTGCTTAGGAAAAATAAGCTCCCGTTTGTTGGTGAGCGCAATGTTGAAACTATTTGTGATTAATGTCAGTGTGCTAAAAGTCATCAATTACCATATCCCATATCCACTAGTGTCTCCACTAAACCTTTGCAATTGATCTTTTTTGATGTGTGGGGACCTGCTCCCTCCTCTGTTGGTAGACACACGTACTATGTTAGTTTCATCGATGACAATAGCAAGTTTTCATGGATCTATCTTCTCAAAAAAAGATCTGATGTGTTTCAAGTTTTTCACAACTTTCAAGCACTTGTTGAAAGAAAGTTTGACAGTAAGATAATTGTTGTCCAATCTGATTGGGGAGGGGAATACAAGAAACTCAATTCCTTCTTCCAAAACATAGGCATATCTCACCAAGTATCATGCCCACATGCTCACCAACAAAACGGGTCAACCAAACGCAAGCATAGGCACATTGTCGAGGTTGGCTTGGCTCTCCTCGCAGGAGCCTCCATGCCTCTCAAATTTTGGGATGAGGCCTTTCTTATAGTCGTTCACATCATCAATATGCTTCCTAGCCGTGTCATAAATAATGAAACACCTATGGAACGTCTCCTCCACACAAAACCTGATTACACCTCTCTCCGTGTCTTTGGGTGTGCGTGTTGGCCAAATCTTCGGCCTTACAATAAATGCAAATTCATGTTTCGTTCAAAATGGTGTGCTTTTCTTGGCTATAGTGCCCAACACAAAGGCGTCAAGTGCCTTGACATCTCTACTGGTAGGGTATATATCTCACGTGATGTTGTTTTTGATGAGACAAAATTCCCCTTTGCAGATCTTCATCCCAACGCCGGTGCCCTTCTCTGCAAGGAAATCTTGCTTTTACCCTCTCATATCTCCGGCTATGATCAAGGGGGTATTAAAAATTGTGATGATCATATGTTGACCAACCCTACTAATGGTCTCCATGAGATTTGTGGTGATGCAGGAAACAGTGCAAAAATCGCAGAAAGTAATGAAGATAATGGCGCCGCAGGCCCTTATTTCATGTGTCCTGGCTCGTGGGACATATTGTTGTAAATATGCCCTAGACGCAATAATAAAAGGATTATTATTATATTTCCTTGTTCATGATAATTGTCTTTTATTCATGCTATAATTGTGTTATCCGGAAATCGTAATACATATGTGAATACATAGACCACAATATGTCCCTAGTGAGCCTCTAGTTGACTAGCCCATTGATCAACAGATAGTCATGGTTTCCTGACTATGGACATTGGATGTCATTGATAACGGGATCGCATTATTAGGAGAATGATGTGATGGACAAGACCCAATCCTAAGCATAGCACAAGATCGTGTAGTTCGTTTGCTAGAGCTTTTCCAATGTCAAGTATCTTTTCCTTAGACCATGAGATCATGTAACTCCCTGATACCGTAGGAGTGCTTTGGGTGTACCAAACGTCACAACGTAACGAGGTGACTATAAAGGTATACTATGGGTATCTCCGAAAGTGTCTGTTGGGTTGACACGGATCGAGACTGGGATTTTTCACTCCGTATGACGGAGAGGTATCTCTGGGCCCACTCGGTAATGCATCATCATAATGAGCTCAAAGTGACCAAGTGTCTGGTCACGGGATCATGTATTACGGTACGAGTAAAGTGACTTGCCGGTAACGAGATTGAACGAGGTATTGGGATACCGACGATCGAATCTCGGGCAAGTAACATACCGATTGACAAAGGGAATTTTATACGGGGTTGCTTGAATCCTCGACATCGTGGTTCATCCGATGAGATCATCGAGGAGCATGTGGGAGCCAACATGGGTATCTAGATCCCGCTGTTGGTTATTGACCGGAGAGCCGTCTCGGTCATGTCTACGTGTCTCCCGAACCCGTAGGGTCTACACACTTAAGGTTCGGTGACGCTATGGTTGTAGAGATATTAGTATGCAGCAAACTGAAAGTTGTTCGGAGTCCCGGATGAGATCCTGGACGTCACAAGGAGTTCAGGAATGGTCCGGAGGTAAAGAATTGTATATGAGAAGTCGAGTTTCGGCCATCGGGAAAAGTTTTGGGGGTCACCGGTATTGTACCGGGACCACCGGAAGGGTCCCCGGGGGTCCACCAGGTGGGGCCACCTATCCCGGAGGACCCATGGGCTGATGTGGGAGGGGAACCAGCCCCTGGTGGGCTGGTGCGCCCCCCCTTGGGCCCCCACTGCGCCTAGGGTTGGGAACCCTAGGGGAGGGGGCGCTTCCACTTGCCTTGGGGGGCAAGGCACCCCCTTGGCCGCCGCCCCCCTAGGAGATCCCATCTCTTAGGGCCGGTGCCCCCCCTGGGGACCCTATATATATAGAGGGGGGAGGGAGGGCAGCCGCACCCTTGAACTTGGCGCCTCCCTTCCCCCTTGCTACACCTCTCCCTCCCGCAGACGCTTGGCGAAGCCCTCCCGGGATCCCTGCTGCATCCACCACCACGCCGTCGTGCTGCTGGATCTTCATCAACCTCTCCTTCCACCTTGCTGGATCAAGAAGGAGGAGACGTCACTCTGACCGTACGTGTGTTGAACGCGGAGGTGCCGTCCGTTCGGCGCTAGGATCTCCGGTGATTTGGATCACGACGAGTACGACTCCCTCAACCCCGTTCTCTTGAACGCTTCCTCTCAATCTACAAGGGTATGTAGATGCACTCCTCTCTCTCGTTGCTAGATGAACTCATAGATTTATCTTGGTGAAACCGTAGGAAAATTTTTATTTTCTGCAACGTTCCCCAACAATGGCATCATGAGCTAGGTCTATGCGTAGTTCTCTTTGCACGAGTAGAATACAAATCTGTTGTGAGCGTAGATGTTGTCAACTTTCTTGCCACTACTAGTCTTATTTTGCTTCAGCGTTATTGTGGGATGAAGCGGCCCGGACCGACCTTACACGTACGCTTACGTGAGACAGGTTCCACCGACTGACATGCACTAGTTGCATAAGGTGGCTAGCGGGTGTCTGTCTCTCCCACTTTAGTTGGAGTGGATTCGATGAAAAGGGTCCTTATGAAGGGTAAATAGAAGTTGACGAATCACGTTGTGGCTTTTTCGTACGTAAGAAAACATTCTTGCTAGAACCCTATTGCAGCCACGTAAAAGATGCAACAACAATTAGAGGACGTCTAACTTGTTTTTGCAGCAATTGCTTTGTGATGTGATATGGCCAAAAGTTGTGATGAATGATGAATGATATATTGTGATGTATGAGATCATGTTCTTGTAATAGGAATCACGACTTTCATGTCGATGAGTATGACAACCGGCAGGAGCCATAGGAGTTGTCTTAATTATTGTATGATCTGCGTGTCAATGATTTAACGCCATGTAATTACTTTGCTTTATTGCTAAACTGTTAGCCATAGTAGTAGAAGTAATAGTTGGCGAGTAACTTCATGGAGACACGATGATGGAGATCCTGATGATGGAGATCATGGTGTCATGCCGGTGACGAAGATGATCATGGAGCCCCGAAGATGGAGATCAAAGGAGCTATATGATATTGGCCATATCATGTCACTACTATTTGATTGCATGTGATGTTTATCATGTTTTTTGCATCTTGTTTACTTAGAACGACGGTAGTAAATAAGATGATCCCTCATTATAATTTCAAGAAAGTGTTCCCCCTAACTGTGCGCCGTTGCGACAGTTCATTGTTTCGAAGCACCACGTGATGATCGGGTGTGATAGATTCTAACATTCACATACAACGGGTGTAAGGCAGATTTACACATGCAAAACACTTAGGTTAACTTGACGAGCCTAGCATGTACAGACATGGCCTCGGAACACAGAGACCGAAAGGTCGAACATGAGTCGTATGGAAGATACGATCAACATGGAGATGTTCACCGATGATGACTAGTCCGTCTCACGTGATGATCGGACACGGCCTAGTCGACTCGGATCATGTAACACTTAGATGACTTGAGGGATGTCTAATCTGAGTGGGAGTTCATTAAATAATTTGATTAGATGAACTTAATTATCATGAACTTAGTCTAAAATCTTTGCAAAAATGTCTTGTAGATCAAATGGCCAACGCTCATGTCAACATGAACTTCGACGCGTTCCTAGAGAAAACCAAGCTGAAAGATGATGGCAGCAACTATACGGACTGGGTCCGGAACCTGAGGATCATCCTCATAGCTGCCAAGAAAGCATATGTCCTAGAAGGACTGCTAGGTGAAGCACCCATCCCAGAGAACCAAGACGTTATGAACGCTTGGCAGTCACGTGTTGATGATTACTCCCTCGTTCAGTGCGGCATGCTTTACAGCTTAGAACCGGGGCTCCAAAAGCGTTTTGAGCAACACGGAGCATATGAGATGTTCTAGGAGTTGAAAATGGTTTTCCAAGATCACGCTCGGGTCGAGAGATATGAAGTCTCCGACAAGTTCTATAGTTGTAAGATGGAGGAAAATAGTTCTGTCAATGAGCACATACTCAAAATGTCTGGGTTGCACAACCGCCTGTCCCAGCTGGACATTAACCTCCCGGACGAGGCGGTCATTGACAGAATCCTTCAGTCGCTCCCACTGAGCTACAAGAGCTTTGTGATGAACTACAATATGCAGGGGATGGTGAAAACTATTCCTGAAGTATTTCAATGCTGAAGTCAGCAGAGGTAGAAATCAAAAAGGAACATCAAGTGTTGATGGTCAATAAAACCACTAAGTTCAAGAAATGGAAGGGTAAGAAGAACTTCAAGAAGGACGGCAAGGATGTCGTCGCGCCCGGTAAGCCAGTTGTCGGGAAGAAGTCAAAGAATGGACCCAAGCCTGAGACTGAGTGCTTTTATTGCAAAGGGAAGGGTCACTGGAAGCGGAACTGCCCCAAATACTTAGCGGACAAGAAGGCCGACAACACTAAAGGTATATGTGATATACATGTAATTGATATGTACCTTACTAGTGCTCGTAGTAGCTCCTGGGGTATTTGATACCGGTGTCGTTGCTCATATTTGTAACTCAAAGCAGGAGCTGCGGAATAAGCGGAGACTAGCAAAGGACGAGGTGACGATGCGCGTCGGTAATGGTTCCAAGGTCGATGTGATCGCCGTCGGCATGCTACCTCTACATTGACCTACGTTATTAGTTTTAAATCTCAATAATTGTTATTTAGTGCCAGCTTTGAGCATGAACATTGTATCTGGATCTCGTTTAATGCGAGATGGCTACTCATTTAAATCCGAGAATAATGATTGTTCTATTTATATGAGAGATATGTTTTATGGTCATGCCCCGCTGGTCAATGGTTTATTCTTAGTGAATCTCGAACGTAATGTTACACATATTCATAATGTGAATACCAAAAGATGTAAGGTTGATAACGATAGTCCCACATACTTGTGGCACTGCCGCCTTGGTCACATTGGTGTCAAGCGCATGAAGAAGCTCCATGCTGATGGGCTTTTAGAGTCTCTCGATTATGAATCATTTGACACATGCGAACCATGCCTCATGGGCAAAATGACCAAGACTCCGTTCTCCGGAACAATGGAGCAAGCAACCAACTTATTGGAAATCATACATACTGATGTGTGCAGTCCAATGAGCATTGAGGCTCGTGGAGGATATCGTTATGTTCTCACTCTCACTGATGACTTAAGTAGATATGGGTATGTCTACTTGATGAAACACAAGTTTGAGACCTTTGAAAAGTTCAAGGAATTTCAGAATGAGGTAGAGAATCAACGTGACCGAAAGATAAAGTTCTTACGATCAGATCGTGGAGGAGAATATTTAAGTCACGATTTTGGTACGCACTTAAGGAAATGTGGAATCGTTTCACAACTCACGCCGCCTGGAACACCTCAGCTTAACGGTGTGTCCGAACGTCGTAATCGCACTCTATTGGATATGGTGCGATCTATGATGTCCCTTACCGATTTACCGCTATCATTTTGGGGATACGCTCTATAGACAGCTACATTCACTTTAAATAGGGCTCCGTCTAAATCCGTTGAGATGACACCGTATGAATTATGGTTTGGGAAGAAACCTAAGCTGTCGTTTCTAAAAATTTGGGGATGTGATGCTTATGTCAAGAAACATCAACCTGAAAAGCTCGAACCCAAGTCGGAAAAATGCGTCTTCATAGGATACCCTAAGGAAACCATTGGGTATACCTTCTACCTTAGATCCGAAGGCAAGATCTTTGTTGCCAAGAACGGATCCTTTCTGGAAAAAGGGTTTCTCTCGAAAGGAGTAAGTGGGAGGAAAGTAGAACCCGATGAAGTACTACCTCTTGAACCGGAAAGTAGTGCAGCTCAGGAAAATGTTCCTGTGGTGCCTACACCGACTGGAGAGGAAATTAATGATGATGATCAAGGTACTTTGGATCAAGTTGCTACTGAACTTCGTAGGTCTACAAGGACACGTTCCACGCCAGAGTGGCGTGGCAACCCTGTCCTGGAAATCATGTTGTTAGACAACGGTGAACCTTTGAACTATGAAGAAGCGATGGCGGGCCCAGATTCCAACAAATGGCTTGAATCCATGCAATCCGAGATAGAATCCATGTATGAAAATAAAGTATGGACTTTGACAGACTTGCCCGATGATCGGCGAGCGATAGAAAACAAATGGATCTTTAAGAAGAAGACGGACGCGGATGGTAATGTTACCATCTATAAAGCTCGACTTGTCGCTAAGGGTTATCGGCAAGTTCAAGGGGTTGACTATGATGAGACTTTCTCTCCCGTAGTGAAGCTGAAGTCCGTCTGAATCATGTTAGCAATTGCTGCATACTATGATTATGAGATATGGCAGATGGACGTCAAAACGGCATTCCTTAACGGCTATTTTAAGGAAGAACTGTATATGATGCACCCGGAAGGTTTTGTCGACCCTAAGAATGCTAACAAGGTATGCAAGCTCCAGCGATCCATTTATGGACTGGTGAAGCATCTCAGAGTTGGAACATTCGCTTTGATGAGATGATCAAAGCGTTCGGGTTTATGCAGACTTATGGAGAAGCCTGCGTTTACAAGAAAGTGAGTGGGAGCTCTGTAGAATTTCTCATATTATATGTAGATGACATACTTCTGATGGGAAATGATATAGAACGTTTGGACAGCATAAAGGCCTACTTGAATAAGTGTTTTTCAATGAAGGACCTTGGAGAAGCTTCTTACATATTAGGCATCAAGATCTATAGGGATAGATCGAGACGCCTCATAGGTCTTTCACAAAGCACATACCTTAATAAGATATTGAAGAAGTTCAATATGGATCAGTCCAAAAAAGGGTTCTTGCCTATATTGCAAGGTGTGAAATTGAGCTCGGCTCAATGCCCAACCACGGTAGAAGATAAAGAAGAGATGAGTGTCATCCCCTATGCCTCAGCCATAGGATCTATTATGTATGCCATGCTGTGTACCAGACCTGATGTAAACCTTGCCGTAAGTTTGGTAGGAAGGTACCAAAGTAATCCCGACAAGGAACACTGGAGCGCGGTCAAGAATATCCTGAAGTACCTGAAAAGGACAAAGTACACGTTTCTCGTTTATAGAGGTGACGAAGAGCTAGTCGTAAAGGGTTACGTCGATGCTAGCTTTGATACAGATCTGGATGACTCTGAGTCACAAACCGGATACGTGTATATGTTGAATCGTGGAGCAGTAAGCTGGTGCAGTTGCAAGCAGAGCGTCGTGGCGGGATCTACATGTGAAGCGGAGTACATGGCAGCCTCGGAGGCAGCACATGAAGCAATATGGATGAAGGAGTTCATCACCGACCTAGGAGTCATACCCAATGCGTCGGGGCCGACCACTCTCTTCTATGACAACACTGGAGCTATTACCCTTGCCAAGGAGCCCAGGCTTCACAAGAAGACCAGCACATCAAGCGTCATTTCAACTCCATCCGTGAAAATGTTCAAGATGGAGACATAGATATTTGCAAAGTACATACGGATCTGAATGTCACAGATCCGTTGACTAAACCTCTTCCGCGAGAAAAACATGATCTACACCAGGACTCTATGGGTGTTCGATTCATCACAATGTAACTAGATTATTGACTCTAGTGCAAGTGGGAGACTGTTGGAAATATGCCCTAGAGGAAATAATAAAAGGATTATTATTATATTTTCTTGTTCATGATAATTGTCTTTTATTCATGCTATAATTGTGTTATCCGGAAATCGTAATACATGTATGAATACATAGACCACAATATGTCCCTAGTGAGCCTCTAGTTGACTAGCCCGTTGATCAACAGATAGTCATGGTTTCCTGACTATGGACATTGGATGTCATTGATAACGGGATCACATCATTAGGAGAATGATGTGATGGACAAGACCCAATCCTAAGCATAGCACAAGATCGTGTAGTTCGTTTGCTAGAGCTTTTCCAATGTCAAGTATCTTTTCCTTAGACCATGAGATCGTGTAACTCCCGGATACTGTAGGAGTGCTTTGGGTGTACCAAACGTCACAACGTAACTGGGTGACTATAAAGGTATACTACGGGTATCTCCGAAAGTGTCTGTTGGGTTGACACGGATCGAGACTGGAATTTGTCACTCCGTATGACGGAGAGGTATCTCTGGGCCCACTCGGTAATGCATCATCATAATGAGCTCAAAGTGACCAAGTGTCTGGTCACGGGATCATGTATTACGGTACGAGTAAAGTGACTTGCCGGTAACGAGATTGAACGAGGTATTGGGATACCGACGATCGAATCTCGGGCAAGTAACATATCGATTGACAAAGGGAATTGTATACGGGGTTGCTTGAATCCTCGACATCGTGGTTCATCCGATGAGATCATCGAGGAGTATGTGGGAGCCAACATGGGTATCCAGATCCCGCTGTTGGTTATTGACCGGAGAGCTGTCTCGGTCATGTCTACGTGTCTCCCGAACCCGTAGGGTCTACACACTTAAGGTTCGATGACGCTAGGGTTGTAGAGATATTAGTATGCAGCAAACCGAAAGTTGTTCGGAGTCCCGGATGAGATCCCGGACGTCACGAGGAGTTTCGAAATGGTCCGGAGGTAAAGAATTATATATGGGAAGTCGAGTTTCGGCCATCGGGAAAAGTTTCGGGGGTCACCGGTATTGTACCGGGACCACCGGAAGGGTACCGGGGGTCCACCGGGTGGGGCCACCTATCCCGGAGGGCCCCATGGGCTGAAGTGGGAGGGGAACCAGCCCTTGGTGGGCTGGTGCGCCCCCCCTTGGGCCCCCCTGCGCCTAGGGTTGGGAACCCTAGGGGAGGGGGTGCCTCCACTTGCCTTGGGGGGCAAGGCACCCCCTTGGCCGCCGCCCCCCCTAGGAGATCCCATCTCCTAGGGCCGGCGCCCCCCTGGGGACCCTATATATATTGAGGGGGGAGGGAGGGCAGCCGCACCCTTGAACTTGGCGCCTCCCTTCCCCCTTGCTACACCTCTCCCTCACGCAGACGCTTGGCGAAGCCCTGCCGGGATCCCTGCTGCATCGACCACCACGCCGTCGTGCTGCTGGATCTTCATCAACCTCTCCTTCCACCTTGCTGGATCAAGAAGGAGGAGACGTCACGCTGACCATACGTGTGTTGAACGCGGAGGTGCCGTCCGTTCGGCGCTAGGATCTCCGGTGATTTGGATCACGACGAGTACGACTCCCTCAACCCCGTTCTCTTGAACGCTTCCGCTCGATCTACAAGGGTATGTAGATGCACTCCTCTCTCTCGTTGCTAGATGAACTCATAGATTGATCTTGGTGAAACCGTAGGAAAATTTTTATTTTCTGCAACGTTCCCCAACACATATCCACCTCGGGATCGGCGCAGGTGCTGCAACCAGGCAGCAGATCTTTCCCGGGATCCGAGCCTTGCAGTGATTCTGCCGCGCCAGCCGAAACAGGAGCAGGTGGGTGCGCCGCCGAATCCGCACCAGCCATGCGACAGAGTCTGGTGGGCGGCAGCACTCCCCCTCGTGCGCGCGACTCCGCGCCTGACAAGCGGCAGGCTGGCACTGGCTCGGGCCGCGTTCAGAGCCAGGCCCAACTACGCGTGTACACACGGCGCGCCGCCACTCGTCAGGCAGATGCGGGGGCAGGTTTTCTCATCCCGGGGCCCAGCCAATCATTGGGCCATGATGATGCCTCCGGGCCTGGATCTTTTGCGGTGAGATCGGCTTCCACACCACAACCCACGACCACAGAAGATCCCGCGACATCGCCTGGAGATGCTGCTGTTTCTGGAGGCCCGCGCGGATCCTCCTCGGGATCGTGAGGATCAGCTTGATCCAGACCAGGGATCCTCTGCGCCGGATCTCTCTACAGAAGTGCCTGCTGCTACTCCTCCACGTCGGACACGACTACAACAAGGGGTAATTAAACCTGTTGATTATAAACATGTTACAAAATATGGGCTAGTATGTTCTACAGGTGAACCAGGAGAACCCAATACGCTTGAGGAAGCTTTGGGTGATGCAAATTGGAGAAAAGCAATGCATGATGAAATCATAGCACTTAAGAAAAATAGAACATGGCACTTGGTTCCTTCACAACGAGGTAAAAATCTTATTGACTGTAAGTGGGTTTTTAGGATTAAAAGGAAAGCTGATGGAACCATTGACCTTTACAAAGCTAGACTCGTTGCAAAGGGTTTTAAACAACGATATGGTATTGACTATGATGACACGTTAGTCTAGTTGTAAAGGCTGCCACTATTCGACTTGTTTTGTCCATTGTTGTGTCCAGGGGATGGAGTCTACGTCAGCTAGATGTTTAGAACGCGTTCCTCCATGGTGTTCTGGAAGAAGAGGTTTACATGAAACAACCACCTGGGTTTGTAAACACACATGCACCACTTCATGTGTGCAAACTTGACAAGGCATTGTATGGACTAAAGCAGGCCCCAAGAGCATGGTATTCTCGTCTCAGTAAGAAGATGCAAGCTCTTGGTTTTGTTCCCTCAAAGTGTGACACTTCATTGTTTATTTATAATAAGTCAAGCATATCCATATTTGTTCTCATATGTGTTGATGATATAATTGTGACAAGCTCATCTGATGAAGCTATAACTGCACTGTTGAAAGATTTGAGTACAGAATTTGCCCTCAAGGATCTAGGAGATCTGCATTATTTTCTTGGTATTGAGGTAAAGCAACACAAGGATGGTCTTCACCTCTCTCAGGAAAAATATGCAACAGACTTGGTAAAAAGGGCTGGTTTGCAAAGTTGTAAGCCTGCACCCACTTCTTTATCCAACACAGAAAAATTATCTCTTGTTGAGGGAGAGCCCTTGAGTTCAGAAAATGGTACAAAGTACAAAAGTCTGGTATATGCACTTCAATACCTAACACTGACTAGACCAGACATTTCCTTTGCTGTTAACAAAGTATGTCAGTTTCTCCATGCACCTACCACTGTTTATATGACTGCTGCAAAACGTATAGTAAGATATGTGAAAAATACGTTGAATGTTGGCCTAAATTTCAGCAAGTCATCTTCTACACTTATCAGTGCCTTCTCTGACTCTGATTGTGCTGGATGTCTAGATGACAGACGTTCAACTGGTGGCTTTTTGCAGTTTTCTTTGGACCAAATTTGATATCTTGGAGTGCCAGGAAACAGGCCACAGTTTCAAGATCCAGTACAGAGGCAGAATACAAAGCATTGGCAAATGCAACAGCAGAGATCATATGGGTGCAGTCAATTTAAAAGGAACTAGGTATGAAAAGCACTAGAGCTCCATGTTTGTGGTGTGATAATCTAGGTTCTACCTATTTATCAGCAAATCCAGTTTTTCATGCCAGAACTAAACACATTGAAATAGACTTTCATTTTGTTCGAGAAAGAGTTGCAAATAAACTTTTGGACATTCGGTTTATTCACTCTCAAGATCAAGTTGCGGATGGTTTCACCAAAGCTCTACCCACAAGAAGTTTTGAAGACTTCAAGCATAATCTCAACTTCATGAAGTTGTGATTAAGGAAGGGTGTCAAACATGAGATATTGTTGCGTGTACATCAAGGAGGTGCGCCGTACAACCAGAGGATCATCAACGTGGAGTAGTTGGTTAGCTAGAATACTATGTACAGTTTATCTTTCTTATCTCTAGTATTCTTTCTCTCCAAGATGTATCCCAACAACCTGTACGCGTATCCGGGCTGGCAACCCAGTTATTTAACACGCAACACGTACGGCCAGGAAGGCTAAGACGTTTACCGCATTCGCACAAGAAGATCAATTAAATACATCCATTGGAAGCCGGGTTTTTAGACGAGAGCATTGGTTATGGACATCGGAAGCCGGGCTGCATCAACTGTGCATATATACTATGCACTCCTATTATTTCTAACGGCAACTTGATTATGGACAGTTGGGACTGGAATATGCACTTGGCTCCATCTGAAACCCATGAGGAGGCCATGAGAGTTTTGAAGATAAGACATATTAGTGACAGAATACAATGACAAACCTTGCATTAATTTCAGTGAAAGCAGAGATCTGCAAGTTAAGCTGACGATTTTGTTCGCCATGCACCCGTATGGGTGATTGTGTTAGTGCATTCGTACTGTTTTCGGAAGATTAAGTTTGTTTTCACACCTGTGGACAGAGCAGCTAGCAGCAGTTGATATTGGTTATTCTGTACTTGGCTCGTTTACCTGAATTCAGAGGTGAGGAACAAAACATTAGACTTAGGAGAGCATAACCTCGTTTTATACTCCCTCTGTCCAAAAAAAACTTGTCCCTCAAATGGTTCAAATGGATGTATCTATCACTAGGTACTAGATACATCCATCTGAGGGACAAGATTTTTCGGACGGAGGGAGTTTTTTTTTTGAAACGTGGGGCAAAAGATTTGCCCCTTTTCATTAATTAGGAGAGGGAAAAAGGTCTTTCAAAGTTACAGAGGACAAGAAAATAAAATCCCCACGCATGGGGAGCATAACCCATCCGCACTACTCTCCCGGTAGAATGTGGCCCAAATGTTTCGCCCCGGCGGTCGCCCAAAGAATTGCCGCTTTTTGGATGGTGCGAAGAAGGATGGTTGGAGGAGCAAAGTTGCGTCGAAAAACCCTTGCGTTCCTTTCGTCCCAGATCGACTTGCATACTAGCATAGTGAGGGAAGACATCGCCCTCCCATGGATCCTCTGGGTGGCAACCATGTCGAACCACCAATCCTTGATACTGCTATAGCTTGCCCAGACTGCAACATCCAAGCTGACAAGCTGAAACCAGTCCTTCACCAAGCCCCATAGCCTCAGCGTGTAGCGGCAGCCAAAGAAAAGGTGCTCGACAGTTTCAAGGCCCGTGCGGCAAAGAGGGCAAGGGCCACAGTTTGGCCACCCCCTCTTGGCCAACCGGTCAGCTGTCCAAATCCTGTTTTGTAGAGCAAGCCACGCGAGGAATTTGGCGTTTGGGGGCGCCCAGGTCTTCCAGACAACCTTGCACATGTTTGTGCGAGTGATGGACAGAAATTGCGCATTGTACGCCGAGGAAGCAGAGTATTCTCCTGAGATCGTATGCTTCCAAATGATGGAGTCCTCGGCATGCTCATCCAGACTAAAACCGCGGATCGAAGTCCACAACACCAGAAATTGTCTCAGGTGGTCAAAAGAGAATGCAGCCGTATTGTTGATTTTGCTAATCCAAGCTTCATTGTGCAAAGCTTCCCTGACCTTCCATTGCTTTCGCGACGATGCCTCAAAGATTAGGGGGGCGATGTCCTTGGGCTTGCACCCGTTTAGCCAAGGGGACTCCCAGAAGGGCGCACGGGCGCCGTTGCCGATGGTGATGGTCGCGCGAGCATAGAAAAAGAGCTTATCCTCCTCATCACATATGCTACCCAGGCCAACCCACAATCTCGTTGGCGCGGTCCATTCAAGCCAGAGCCAGCGCAAACGAAGTGCTCGGCAGAACTTCTCCAGGTGTAGGATCCCAAGGCCCCCAAGGTCCTTGGGTCTACAGACGCGCTCCCAATTGACTTTACACTTGGCCCCAGTCGTCTTGTGCGAGGCCGACCAAAGGAACGCTCGCTCAATCTTGCTGATGTTGTTCAGGGTGCCCTTAGGAATGGGAAGAGCAGTAGCAGTGAAGACAACCTGCGAGGTCAGGACCGATTTGACCAACACTATACGGCCCGGTGTTGCAATGTATCTCCCTTCCCAAGGTACAAGCCTTCCAGCGACCTGATCCTCCAGGTACTGAAAGTCGGCACGTTTGAGCTGCCACACCGACAAGGGCAGCCCCAGGTATTTTAGCGGGAAGGAAGCTCTCTTAGCGGGGAGCCCATGAAGAATGGCGTCAAGGTTAAGGTTTCGGCGACGAATGGGGGCAACTGAGCTTTTGGAGACATTTGTACAGAGGCCCGTGACCTCCCCAAAACCTTTCAGAATGGAAGCAAGGTTGTCCGCATCCTTCTTAATAGGCTTGATGAAAATTGCTGCATCATCGGCATAGAGCGAGGTCCGAAAGGTAGACCCGCGACCTCTAATCTTGTGAAGCAGCCCGTGCCTGGTGGCCAAGTCGAGAACCTGTTGGAGCGGGTCGATGGCAATGACGAACAAAAGGGGTGAAAGCGGGTCGCCTTGATGAAAGCCCTGACCGTGCAAAAAAGGGGGACCCACCACACCGTTCAGAAGGACACGAGAGGAGGACGTGCTCAGGAGCGCAGCAATCCAATCCCTGAAGATGCTCGGGAAACCTCTCCGCTGCAGGAGATGCAAGATGTAGTCCCACCGTACGGAATCAAAAGCCTTGCGGATATCCAGCTTGAAAAGCAAGGAGGGTGTCTTGCTTTTGTTCAGACGCCGAGCGAGGTTGCGGACGTACATGTAGTTGTCGTGTATACTTCGCTTTTTAATAAACGCGCTCTGGGCATTGGAGACCAAGTTGTCCATGTGGGGACCCAGTCGAAGTGCCAGCATCTTGGCTATAATTTTGGCAATGGCATGGATGAGGCTAATGGGCCTGTAATCAGCAACTCCTTCCGCGCCCTCCTTCTTCGGCAGAAGCACAATGTTTGCTGAGTTTAGCCAGTGCAAGTTGGAAGTCCGCAGAGTCCCAAAAGAGTGTATAACCCGCATGATATCGTCTTTTACTATATTCCAACAGCTCCTGAAGAACAGCCCGGTGAACCCATCGGGACCGGGGGCCTTATCTTTGGGCATTTGGCACATGGCCGCAAACACCTCCTCCTCCGAGAAAGGGTTCCCAAGCTCGTGCAAGTCCACTTCGGGAAAGTTGAAGTTATCCCAGTTGAAATCCTTCTCTTGCCTGCCATCCCTGCCCAAAGCACTAGAGAAGTGCTCAAAAATGATCTCCTCTTTCTGAAAATGCCCAGTGATCCAGCCATTGTTGTGCTTGAGACGGTGGATGTGATTTTTCCTTCTACGCGCATTCACCCTCAGGTGGAAAAACTTAGTATTGGCGTCCCCTTCTTTTAAATTCCTTATTCTGGAGCACTGCTTTTTCCTTGAGCGCTCGATCACTGCGAGACCGATAACTCTCCTCTTGAGCCTAGCCCGAAGCTCAATCTCTCCGGCCGACAATTCTCTTGTCTCCTGGGCCACATCTAGTCTGAGGATGACCATGAGTGTTGCGCGAAAGTGGATCTTAGCTTGGGAGAAAAGTGTCCTGCTCCATTTGGACAAGCAAGCCCTAGTCCTCTTAAGCTTGTGGAAAAGGTTCTGGCATGGCTCGAAGTGCCCGGAATGATGATGCCAAGCCTCTTTCACCACATCTTGGAAACCTGGGATGGACGTCCAGAAATTTTTAAATTTGAACGTGCGCGGCCGCCGAGGCCCACTGTCCTCCGCAAGGAGAAGTGGGCAGTGGTCTGAGAGAGATGATGACAAGGCGTGTAGGATATGAGAGCCAAAGTGAATCGGACGGAGGGAGTTATATCACATAACTACCGCACCCTTAATCCAAGCAATGCAAGCAAAAAATAATAATTCCTCGGCTTTCCCCTGGTTCTAGTCACACAACTTCAGAAGACGAGCTTCGATAATCTGCATTCAAGAGGGCAACCAAATTAAAAATATTTGAAGTAACAAACATTCAGGCAGGTGATACAGTTATAAACGTGTTGTCTAAAATTTATTGGAACTGATGGAGCAGTATTTTTTTCATTATTTTCTTTTGAGGACAGAAAAGTAGAAATACCTATGCTGAACCCCTCAAGTAATACTAGAAGGGATCACTGCCCTTGCCTACACGTGGGCCATGGCTCCAAATTCCTAAGCCACGATCATTTGCTTTCAGAGACCGTGTTTTCAGAGAAGCTATTATTCCTCGCGATATGGAAGTGATTTATCTTCCAGATTTGCAGGTGGATCATACATGGCTTCTCTTAAATGAATCTTCATCAGATCTGGCACTTCAAACATACTCCCTCCATCCCAAAATTCTTGTCTTAGATTTGTCTAAATACGGATGTATCAAGTCACGTTTAGTATTAGATACATCCGTATCTAGGCAAATCTAAGACAAGAATTTTGGGACGGAGGGAGTAGATAAGAAGAACATCTTCAGTCTGGCTCAGTCTGGCTCAGTCCATGATCCACCAAACATTTTGTTAAACAACTAAGCAACCAATGACCTATCTGTTGCAGTTCTAAACTGCACTACACAAAAGACAAGTAACAATATTCCAGCTGCCACTTTCTCAGACATTTTGGTGGTCATCTTCTGAACCCTGCAAGCAAACCACATGCATCATTCTTTCAGATCGACAACAAAACTAATATTCGTTCGAGATTATGTGTGTACAAATTCTGTAACTAAGCCCAATGAAAACAAAATCCAATATTCCCACAAGACAACGAATCACAAAATAAGACATCGAGGTTAGTTGGACCAATCAGCCTGCATAAAACATGTGGTGCTACGTACCTTGAGATCGCTGATGAACAAAATCCAATACTTGCAAAAAGCACAGGGTTTTGAGTCCTTGTTCATCCACATGCATCTTTATGCAATATACTTAGCAGTAAAGCAAGCTTAAAAACAACAATGTCCTTGTCACAAAAAAGCAGTAAAAACATTCCTCAGTCTAAACTTTACCAAAATGCAGGTATTCACAATCACAGGGCATTTCAACACGCCTACTTGGGATTATTCCTATATGGCATAAAGGTCAAACCAAGTAATCAAGCCATAGCTACGATTCAACAGAGCAAGACCAAAAGTTACATAGCACCAGGGATGGCAAACAACAGCACTGGTAAAAGGCATGTAAGTTCCCACATGATTGCATGAATACTTTAAAGAGGTTGTCCCTACCTATCATAAGATTTGTGACTCAACTGAAATACTCTTAAAAGGACAATGGGATACTCATGTTGGACACTGTACCGGGGTATGAATTTTGAAGTGCCAAAAGCCAGAAACAATCCCAGTTCCTTACAGTCCACCACTTTTTTTTCCACCACTTTAATCTTCTGCGATTTTGTAAGATGAGTTGGTATCTTCTAGAAAGAATTCAAATGATTTGTTGGACTATGTCAGACTCATAAATGTGATACGTCCATGCCTATAGAGACTATGGTCAACAAGATTTGAGAGCACTCCAATATTTTGATATTGCCCTTTGACTTTCTTGTGGTACCTATTTGAAAACTGACAAATTCTCATCAGAAAAATGTTGTTTTCCTTTATCACAAAGTTGACAATCACTTTGATTTCAGCTTTGAATCACCAGTAGTCATTGCAAGAACATGAACCCATCTTGAAGTGATGGAATCTATTCAGATCTCTCACAACAAACTCGCGCTCCACAATGCTACTTATGAGCTTGAACGTCTCATGGCAGTCACAGCACATCCTCAGGTTCTTCATCACCCTGATGGTCATCCCCTTGGGGATAACAAGCAAACGAAACCCCAATGCCAACAACTCGCTGTGCACTCCAACCATCTCACCTTTCCCGTCCTCTCCATCCTCTCCGTGAGCATCAAAGACTGGTACTACCTAGTTCACTCTTGTAACCCTTCTCCCGCAAATTACTCTCTAACTCATCAAGCAACATCATCGAGCCCCATGACACCGCATTCCTCACCAGAGCAGCCATACCATCAAACACTGCACGTGCACTCTCCACATTTCCAGCCTTGCCATACATGTCAATGAGCGCGGTGGAAACGACAGTTTCAGATGCGTGGTCCTCAACCTCAGCATGGGCATGCACTTTCCGCACATGTCCAGCATCAGCAAGGCGTGTGCAGGCGCTGACGGCAGCCAAGAAGGTGCAGGCATTTGGTGGCACACATCTTTGAGACATTGTTAGCAATAATCTTGATAGTCTAATTAGATGAGTCCAGTTTTCATATGAATTAGATGGTGTCCTAATCGAGTCGAGTCAATACTAGCACGTACGTCCTAGCTTAGCTGGTAGTACTAGTCGTGCTATGTCCAGAAAGGTATTTTTGTATAGGAAATACTAGTTCGCTGTTGAGTCCTGGTTCGTGTAGGCGTAGGAGTCAAGGCTTGAGTCGGTTTGCTAGGGGTCGGCTAGGTTCATGGCTGTATATATATATGCAGCAGATCCTATAGATTGCAACACCGTGGAAAACAGAAAATCAATAAAGAGAAGAGAGGCACGACACGTGCCTTTGGCAAAAGTTTTGCGTGTGCGTGTTCATCGTGATTTGATGTGATCGATCCTGTGGGCGAAGTTCCAACAATTGGTATCAGAGCTAGGTCGATTTGAAGCCGCGCTTGCCCCGGGGTGGCGATCTGCTAGCGCCTCGGGGCGGGCGATATGGTCGCTGGGTGGTGCAGCGACAAGGAGCGGCGGGCAATGTTGTCGCTGGGTGCTGCAGCGATGAGGAGGATCGGGAGATTGTCGTTCGGCGGAGCGACATGGAGGAAGACGGCGGGATGTCATCGGCAAGGCGGTGGATGGAGATTGTTGACGGGGGTGATGGTGCGGTGATGCGGTGCCGGAAAGTCGTCAAGATCGTCATCCGGGAGTTAGAGTCAAGGAGTCGTGCGGGTTAGCACGGTCGGTCGGTCGGTCGGTCAGTTGGTCATCAGTCGTCGTCATGTCCAAGTGCTCGTCTCTGTGAGGAGGCGTTGAAGATGAAGCCCAGGTCGTCTATATGTCTCGACGAGAGTATCAAGCTCAACTATGTGGGGGCGGTAAACCAGTGAAGGTGAGTCTCTTCAATGAGGCCATGTCTCTACATGAGGCTGGAGTGCATGGTGTCATGCACAGGGTGGTGTGATCCACAAGGAGCCGGCATGTATCTCGCTAGGGTGGATGGTGTAGTCCACCGGGTGGAGTTTTCCACAGGTTACTGGCGAGGCTGGGTAGTCCAAGGCATATTTGAAGTGGTTCGTAAAATTCGTCAAGTCAAAATTGGAGGGAAGATTGTTGCGATCAATGAAGCCTAGCAATTTAACTTGTCGTGGTGCGAGCAGATGAGTCGACAAGGGATGATCTACAATGAGCCAAAACCAGAGAAGCACAGAAGACATGAAGTCAAGATTAAGGAGAGATTGTTAGAGTAATCTTGATAGTCTAATTAGATGAGTCCAGTTTTCATATGAATTAGATGGTGTCCTAATCGAGTCGAGTCAATACTAGCACGTACGTCCTAGCTTAGCTGGTAGTACTAGTCGTGCTATGTCCAGAAAGGTATTTTTGTATAGGAAATACTAGTTCGCTGTTGAGTCCTGGTTCGTGTAGGCGTAGGAGTCAAGGCTTGAGTCGGTTTGCTAGGGGTCGGCTAGGTTCATGGCTGTATATATATATGCAGCAGATCCTATAGATTGTAACACCGTGGAAAACAAAAAATCAATAAAGAGAAGAGAGGCACGACACGTGCCTTTGGCAAAAGTTTTGCTTGTGCGTGTTCAACGTGATTTGATATGATCGATCCTGTGGGCGAAGTTCCAACAGACATGTCACAAAAGAGGGAAACAGCAAGTCGGGGTCAGCCGGCGCTAGAGTACCCGGACATGAGAGCTGTCCAGGCGACGACATCTCGCTCGGCCATTCCATCGAACATGTCGCGGGCACGGGTGGTGGCGCCGCATTGGCAGTAACCAGCGATGATGTGGTTGCAAGAAGAGACGGCGGAGGCGGTGCCAACCTTGAGGAGCTTCCCGTGGGTGGCGGCTACCGACGCGTGGTCGGCGGCGCCGCGTAGTAGGTGAATTAACAGCGGTGTGACCGTGGCTGTGGTTGATGTCCTCGCCATGGGAGCAGATTGTTATCCGAAGGTTATTGCCTTCCATTCTGGGATCAGCCGACCACTGATACCTCTTATTAATACCATATACGAGTGTAGAATTTGGCACAAATAGAACTTCAGCCGGCAACCCACAAGAAAAAAGTAATTCAGAAGAAATGCCGAACAATCAATACAAATCTGCAGGTATATATACAGGTTGTCCTTTAATCAAAATCACGTATAATGCGAGCCAAGAGGGTCCAAGGTTTCAGTTGACTATTAATGTGCAAGCAGTGGGTTTATTCGGCACTATTTGGCTGTAAACTTGCAAAGGTTGCAGTCTCTTACATCAGAGTACAATTCCATAGTTGAACAACTGCATAAATGACCACCAATGTGATTAAGGATCTTAATCAGTTGAAGAAAAGAATGTGGAAAAAGAGCAAACAAGACTGCCGGCCACCTGCCTTTATACATGGCATAACAATCCATTTTTTTCTGGGAAATTTAATAAACCACCCTTTTGACTTATGTAGCTTTTATAGAGTGCTAACTGATCAATCGAACACTATCTGTTGTTTGTTAGTGAGATAAGAGTGTAGCCATTCCTTTTTGTAACTCCAATTCACAACCAAATTCCATGCCCACAATTTCAGATCTGCTGAGCACAAATTGTTACAGAATGACATATCAGTCACCCCATTATTAATCGCTAAATCATGGGGCTCAGTCGTCTCCTACCTGGTACACAATAACATAGTTTCTCGTTAATGACTTCTAGCAATCTCTATCGAAAAGAAAGGAGAGAACTTTCACCACCATTTTTTATTGATGTCTCTAAGTGGAGCTGCTAAAACGTGGATAGCAACCTACGTGTTGATTTCAATAAAGAAAGGACCTTCCCTAAAAAAAAGGACCTGACACGTACACATCTTTGTTTGGAAAAAAAAGGCCTGCGTGCCTAAATTGCCGCGCTAATTAGCCGGTTGTTAATTAAATTAGAATAATACTCCCTCCGTTCCTAAATATTTGTCTTTCTAGACATTCAAATGGACTACAATATACGGATGTATGTAGACATATTTTAGAATGTAGATTCACTCATTTTACTTCGTATGTAGTCACTTGTTAAAATCTCTAGAAAGACAAATATTTAGGAACGGAGGGAGTAGTCGGTTAGGATATCTAGAGAAGTACTAGTCAGGTACCATTCTCTTAGGCTGGCCAGCGCACTATTTATTCTTCCGTGTCGTAGCGTTAGAGGGAGCTTTTGGAGGTTGTTTTGGTTCTGGAACAGAGGAAAAGCAAGTCGGGGTATCTCCCCGTAGCGTGATTTTGTCAAGGAGCTCTAATTATTGCTTTGTGTTTTTGGCGAGGGATTAGAGACGCCGTTTCTAGTTTGCTGCTGATCCGTGGAGGATCGTCCACGTACTTTCTCTCTCGGGTGTGCGTGTTGTTTCCGTGGTGATTGCATCTACAAGATCGCGAGCGTCACATCGTTCCTGGTGAAATCATACCGTGAAAGATTGGGAAATTTATTCGTGCTGTCGATTCATTATCGAAGGGCTCATCACTTTGCGTAACAACATCAATCTTTTGATACATAGCAAATGTGCACGTGCAACACACGTATCATACTCTGGCGCAGTTACAATACCTGGTGGATCAAATGGCTAATTGCCTTCCTAAGTGGAAGGCGGCGTTGATGCCGAAGAGTGGACGGTTGACTTTGGTCCAATCGGTGCTATGTGCCATGCCCATTTATGCCATGATGGCCTTGGATCTTCCAAAGAAAATTATAGCGGCGATGAACAAGGTGTGTAGAGGTTTCCTCTGGTGCAAGCGAGCTAGTGCGAATGGAGGCAATTGTGCTGTCGCCTGGGACGCAGTGTGTGCTCCAAAGTGGGCTGGATGATTGGGAATACCAAACCTCAGATGATTGAATGTGGCCATGCAAGCTAGGTGGCCATGGCTACAACGGGTGGACTCGAGTAGACCGTGGAGTGAGTTCACAATTAAAGTTCCAACAGATGCACAACTCTTGTTCCAGGCAGCCACCAAGAACGAGGCGCATTGTGGACAAAGCACCCTTTTTTGGGAAGACCGTTGGATCAATGGGATGAGGGTACAGGAGATTGCACCAACTATATATGGCATGATCCCTCGATGCGTCAGATTTAGGAAGCATGTGGCACCGGCCAATTAGGATGGTTCTTGGGCTATGGATGTCGGCCCAGACCTTGGAGAGCAAGCCTTGCGGGAGTTCTTATCCTTATGGCTGTGTGTGCACACGTGGGAGCCGGAGGTGGATGTGCCTGATACGGTAACATGGTCCTGGGAGACGAACGGACGATACTCGGTGAGGTCGGCATATGCGGTAGGGTTTTGGGGCCGAGAGGTGGCGCCTATGGCGGAGCTGACGTGGACGTCCCGAGCACCCTCCAACTGCAAGTTCTTCACTTGGCTACCACTACGAGATCGGTGCTGGACCTCGGATAGGCTTGCACGAAGAGGGTTGCCACATCAGGACGCTTGCCCTCTCTACAAGGATTCGGGTCTATTGCAACAAAAAAATTCTTCGCAATACATGCCGATTTGTGGCGATAAGTACCTATTGCCACGAAACAACATTCGTTGGCAGCCGTTGCGACTGGACGCATGATAATAGGTTTTTGCCACAAAAAAGCAATTGTGGCAATAAAGTGAGCTATTGCAACAGCCATGTGGGAAGTCGCCACATGTTTTCCCGTGGCAACACTCATTTAATGCCACAATTTTCTTTGTGGAGATAGCTTTAATGCAACATGTAACAAATCGTGGCGACTGATAGCTCGTGGCGATAGACATTTGTGGCCATATCCTATGCCAACAACGCCCGTTTCGTGGTGCATACTGTTCCGTGGCAATAGACAATTGTGGCAATAAACTATGGCGACAATCCTTGTTTTCGTGGCATTAGGCATTTTGCCACAAACCGCTACACTTGTGGCATTATGTTATGACAACAAATATTCCAGTCGTTGTAACAGGAAATTGCAACATACTAGTTTTGGCGGTGATAAATAGGTATCACAACGGGTGAAATGTTTGTAGCGAGAAACTATTGCGACATTTTAAATTTTGGTGGTGCTAACATGTGGCAACCAAAAGTGGGTTATGGCAATAGCCTATTACAACCTAAAAAAATACAGACATTCAATTACAATATTGAAAAACATACGTATGATATATGGATTCATAAAATTCATAATTCTCATAGCAAATATCCATCAAATGAAACTCAAATGTAATTTAGCCATCCTAATTCAGTGTCAAGACTAAATTGTCTGTGATCTAGAGTCCAGTCGAGCTAGTTCTTTGGATCCTGCAATCAAGAAACCAAAAAAAATAGTTCTAGTTAATGTGTCCAACATAACATACGCCATACAATTATTCCAGCCCCATTGTTAAAAAAAACTGTCGCGAGACTAACTAGAGTAATACTGTGTCAGCAAGCATGTAACTGAGAGATCAGAACAGTTTTACAAGCGTAAATGTCTAAAGCATAAGCACAAGTACAAGTACTAAAATCTTCCACTATTGATTTAAGTTGTGGCTCAATCTATAGTTTCAGATAAGTTCACGTCCCTAGCTAGCACATATTCATTTTTTCCATTTGTGTCTCGATGCAGCAACAATGCATGGTGTAAGATAAGAAGCAGCTAGCTAATTACGAAGGCCAATGACATGCTCACTTGAAAGTGGACCATGAGTTTCAGTTTCTTTGTTTTCAATATCTTAGACGTGTTTTGTCCTATACACGGAAAGACCAATTATAGGTGTGACATCAATATTGACACTATTAAAGATGAAACAAGAATAACACAATCCAACACATGAATAATCCCGGCTGATGTAGAAGTATGCCAAATGCACATCGTTGAATAATTATAGAATAACCAAAAGTCAGTGTACTCACGTAAACATCCTGGGACTCTGTGTTAGACCATGTTCCATTCTTCGTGTCGGTGAGTTCCCACAGAGCTCAAAATCTAGATGAATATATTTCTCATCATTAGTCAGTTGACAATATACAAATGATAAGAAAAATTCTATATCTATTCTTCTTGCCTAATCTGATACGACTCTAGGGATGTTGGATTCATTATTATGTCAAGGTTTCAAGTTTCGCGAAAGTCTTTACATCTTTTGGGTTGTATAAAACAAAGCAACAGCAGAAATTCATGCAAACTTCGACTCAAGATAATCTATATGACAAATCTTCTTTCTGAATTCTCTACACTCCATTCTTTGAATTTTCTGAAAAAGGAAAGCATGTGAGCTCGTGTGCTGAAAATCTACATTCTATATATATTCAGCAGCGGTAGTAACACAACTTTTTAACTTCATTCCGCAAATCACACATGTTGTTACAGTTTTCATTACAAATATATCATGTATCGAACATAGATTACTTGACATCGAGTGCTATTGTTCCCACTGATATAACAAACATAAATCCCACTGTTCCCGGTTTGTGCATCACACAACCACACTAAAACTAAGTTGTTTTGGCCATCTTCTCTTAGATTTGGTCCTACTGCAGGAAGTAGAAGGATAGGCATTGGCAATGGTTCTTTTATGTCTAAAAACAAAAAGGAGGTTTATTTCTTGATCAAGGTCGTTCCCACTGCTAAAAAAAGATTCTTCAAAGCCCTTCCAAGTGTTTTATCATGCACATTAAGGGCAATGCTCCCTACTACGAATTAAAGAGGGCCCAAATTTGCAATCCAAATAATCATCACAAGTTTTCAGTGAATATAATTAAGCATTTTGCTAGAAAACATGGAAGTGAAGAAGGGCAAATACAAGAATTCCTGACATTTCTATTCCCACATGCATAGTAAACATCCATTGTTTGTGTGTGAAAACAAAGTACGAAGCATAGCAAGTACCTCATAGATGGGTTTGTTCTTTTACTTGGTTCAGAACAACATGACGCTAGCGAACAGGTTCTTCCCAATTCTTAGAGCTCCAGTTAAAAGAATTCTCAGAAAAAAAACATTATCAAAGGTTCGGAGCTATTGAACCGACATTGAACCAAAAATATCTTAAGCTACAAATATGTATCTAGAATATTCTATAAAGAAAGGTCCATAGCAGATTGAAAATGCATCTTGCAGACTGGCATATAGAACAAATTACCTTTGGTGCCTTTCCACCAAGGCGAGTAGAACACTACTCAAGTTCTTTCCTTGCATCGTCACATCCTTTGACATTTTTAAATGTCGTAACATTCTACATACGAAGGGATCATGCTGAATATACATATGTTTACTCACTTTTCTGCACTGAACAATTGTACAATCTAATTTACGATTGTTGTTAGTACCATCTAAGATCTAAGTAAGATGTACAACACATATGATTGTTATTAGTTGTATCTATTTTATGAGGTGCGTTAAAATCAAGCAATTGCACGGTAGTAGTGGCGCTACACTTTCCCCTCGATGTGGTTGTGAACCTGTGATGTTAACTTTGAGAACCAAACTGGTTTGATAACTTAAAAAAAGGCCAGGGAATGTAAAGGTCAACTATATACCAGAATAATTAACCTTGGGACCAATCCCTCTATTATTATTATGTTGTTGTTGCTTCTACAACTACTACTAATACATATGGTCTAAAATGTTGTGAAATGCATGTTTCTGTCAAGCGTTAGTCCCACCAATTCAAGGATGTGAACGAATTATTTCAATCTAATAGCTAAATCAACGCAAAGCTTCCAAGTACAAAAAATAGTAAATTATCACAATCCACCTTGAGCCCGGAAATGTAGAATTGGTTAAAGAAAATCATGTAAAAGATTAAGTAGGTTTGTGCAATCCGAATTAAGAGACGTTACCATAGGTGTAATCCAGAGCTAATACTTAATCAGAAATAATTCCAATGCAATCCCTTGTTAACCTGCCCAAGCTGCCTCCGCACGGCCACTCTGTAACTCTTCAAGATATCAGCGCCACTATGTGCTAGCTTTGCTTCCTTTCGGAGGATTCCAGAACAGATTCACATACATCTCTCATCATTTTAAGTGCAGCTGGCTTATCAGTCACATTATTAAAGCCTCTCAGTGAGCTGCTACAAAGACAACACGCCAGCAATAGCAGATATTCTTCATACCGTTGTTGCTTCACAAATAAAAGAAATATTGTTAGTTTTTGGTTTGATTAGTACTCATACACATACAGTTCCAGAATTATGTAGAGCAGATGTGAATACTAACATCTCATATTGAACTCCTCGTGGCCTTCTAGCTCTGGGGTTCACCATCACAATCACCCATCGTCTTCATCATCCGACATCTTCACAATAAAATCAGTGTAAGAAACATTGGGCGTGGAGTTTCTACACCCAGGAGCAAATGCTCCTGGTGTGAACAGTAGAATAAATAAAATTAAAAAAATGTCAAAAAATTCTGAATTTTTTTTGTGGCATACTTATACAAATGTTTGTTGTGCACGTAAAATTTCATCACGAAATCACATTGGTGGAAGGTGTGGTAAAAAAATAAAATCGATGCTCTAAAAATGTTACTTACAAAAGCATTTTGCATCTCTGATTTTTTTTTTGGGCACGACTTCTACGGATGTGATTTTGTGATGAAAATTTTCATGCACAAGAAACACTTGTGAAAGTATGTCACCAAAAATTTTCAGAACTTTTTGAAATTTTTTTCTATTTTTTTTGATTTTACTGTTCACACCAGGAGCATTTGCTCCTAGGTGTAGAATGGTACTTTCGTGTAGTCATGAACTACATTATGCGAAATTATAAGAAACAAGAGATACTACGTACATTAGCAGTGCAGGGCTCCTCCATGTTTAAAGGAGGCAAGCCAGAGTTCTATCTTAATGCCCGGAGGAGGGGAGCCAGGCAACGCCTGCTGGCTCGACTGCGCCGAACGTAGGCGCCACCAAGGGAGGGCGCACTGGCGTGGGTTCGCGGCGGGCAGCACGGGGGCGGGTGCTCTGCCGAGGGATGTCGCCCTGTGACACAGTGGATGGGGCGAGCAGGCGGGGTGCCGCTCGCGATTCTTGGGCAGCGGACTAGGGGCGGCGGCCGCGGGCCTTGGTCTCCGGCAGCGGGCGAGGGTGACGGCGTCTGGCAGCGGGCGGTAGGACCGGGCGGCCGGGCGAGCGGGCGGGGTCGCGCGGGTGTCGGGCAGCCGATGGGGCGTGCGGCGGCGAGCAGGCATGGCTGAGGACACGGAGACGCAGCCCACGTCGGCGGGAGCGGAGGAGAGGGAGGAGGGCGAGATCCAGGACGACGACTCCTCGTCAGCGCGCGGCACCGCGCGGCGCGCTGGACGACGCTAGGATTTCTGGATGTTCTACGATAGGAGGAGATCGGGGAAAGAACAACCTGAAACATTCCCCGTGTAGTTGACTCCGATGTGGTTTGCTGTGTTGACGCCGTCAGCACGAAGGAACCAGGAGTAAATTGCAAAAAACCACCACAATTGGGGACCCTAATTCACAAAACCGTCACCATTCGATTTTTTTTCAAAAAGCCACCAACATTGCACTGATAGTTTTCAAAAAACGCTGATCGCACATATAAGCACTTGCTAACGCTGAAACTGACATATAGGTCCCACCATAAGTGATGATGTGGCAAACAAAACTAACGGCGTTTGACCAACCGTCAAAATAGACATGGGACACGCATGTCAGTGTGATATCTCGCATGTAATAAAAAAACACATCTCTGTGTCCTCCTCCTCTCGATCCACTGTGCACGCAGCGTGCTCAGCCGCCGCCTCGATCCAGAAGGATCCCACGCCGAACCGCAGGTAGCTGCCGGCAAGCCAAGCCGTCGCCGCCCTGCCCCTATTTCTCCTCCATCTTCCCTTCTACCTTGTCGCCTGGTCTAAGCCATGTCATGTACGCTGCCGCGGGTTTCCTCTGAGCCATCCGAGAACATTGCCTCGCCGCCGATTGTAGCCAGCGTAGCCACCGCCGACGAAGCACTGCCATACTATGTCTCTGACCTCCGCCTTTTCACGCTGGTATCCGTCGCCTACGGGTTCGAGCAAGGACGCCCGGTGATGGCCGAATCGAGCCTTTTTCCGCCGCTTGCACCGGCTGCTCCTCGCCCTCGATTCGCCGCCTCCAAGCCTGCCCCGAGCCCAGTGAGCTCCCCTGCTGCATCGAATTGAGCTCATTGAGCTCCTCTCGATTCGCCCCTATCTCACCTGCTCTATTTCACGCTGTAGCGCCATCCCCCGCGAGCTCCGAGCACGGCCGCCGCCATGGCCGACGAACTCAAGCAGTTTGTGCTCCCCTACCCCCAAGCGGTGAATCCCCATCATGGTCTTCTCCCGACGAACCCCTGCGGTCCGGCACCACCCACCGTGGTCTGCTCCCGACGCCCCCAAGCAATCTGGCGACGGCCGTTCGCCACCAGAGGCCGGCACAGGACCTCCTGGGCCTGTCCTCCATCCGTGTTTGGCTGGTGGCCGGGAGCCATGGCAGGCGGCCGAGGGTGGTGCTGTGTGGCGCAGAAGTCGGCGGTGCTGGGTGGTTCGTCAGCCAGCGGCCTGCCTGGCCGGAGCCGCGGGCCCCCATGCGTGTACGGAGGCGCGAGAGCGCGTGGAAAAAAGTCGTGAGGAGACGGGGTTGACCGGCTGCCGCCGTCTCTCCTCCACCACGTGGACCTGTCATCGGACCCACTTGTCAGGTTTTCAATTAAATGGTTTTAATCGAGCGATCAGCGTTTTTTGAAAACTGTCAGCGCAATGTTGATGGTTTTTTAAAAAAAATCGAATAGTGGCGGTTTTGTCAATTAGGGTCCCCAATTGTGGTAGTTTTTTGCAATTTACTCAGGAACCAGGGACGCAGGGATGAGACATGAGAGCTCAGATCCAATCGCCCGCGAAGACTCCGTGTGATTTTGGTTTAGAATAGTAATCGTGGGTAGTTAGGAAGGGTCTTTAGCGGCAAGGATAAACAGACTCTATTTTTTTTGGTGGCGCAAACTACAGTAAACCAAAATTACGTGGTGGGAAAGTAATTCTTTTTGGAGAGATTGTTTAGAATAATTGAATAAATTGGAAAAATAATATTTCAAAGCAATATGAGATATATATGCTGCTAAATCGTCTCACGACCATCATCTTCCCTTCGAACTAGATCGGGAGATTCCCGATGAAATCGTCCCACGTCCGTCATCTTCCCTAAGTTCGGCGGTAGGCGGCGTGTGGGAAGCTCGCATCCATGGCCGGTGGAGAGACTCGAGCTCACGAGCGAAGGTCGGGAAGGGGGGCAACCGAACCGCTTGGTCAACACCAAGGATGGAGGAAGCGGGCGAAAGGAGCCATGGCCGACCAGGAGCGGCATGCAAGGTCAGAGGGGCCGCTCGCCGGCCGGGGCTTGCCGCCCAGGTCAGGACGACACGAGCTGCAGCCTGATAGGGCTGGTCGTCGAGCGGAACTAGGGGTCATGACCGGTGCTAGCACGTTCTTGCCGGACGACCCGGTTATAGCTACAACCAGGTTTGCACTACAATTTCAAAAATCATTGCAAAAAGCAGCAAAAACTTGGCCAGTTTTGAACTACAACTCACAAAAACCTTATGTGACCCTCACTTTAAAACTACTAGGTTATACTCTTGCCTTGGAACACAAGTACAAATGGGATGGGTTGATGAGACGGTTGATTTATATCAGTCTCGATCTCACATTTTGATCTTGAGATGGGGTGATCTCAACATCTTTCATCTTACCGAACGGTTCGTGGAGGGTTCCTCCGCGCCAGAGTAGGTCCAACATAATCATGTTATTTTTGTTTCAACGAAACCATAAATATTCAACTGTGTAAATTAACGACCAAACCAATTTCGTTTTGAGATTTTTTTTGTGTGTCAGGAACGTGTTGTTTCATCATGGATTTACAATTGTGTATCTTTGTTTACTCCCTAGTTGCCATAACAAAATTGAAACTTGGGATGTATGTCAAACTAGCGGGTTAACCCGCGCATTTGCGCGGCTAGAACTTCATTAATATTGTTTAGTGTATTTTAGACAACTATTTCTTGGCATTTGAGTATTTGCTTTTCTGTGCGGTCCAACATAGTATATCATCAAATTCTAATTAGTTATGTGCAACTAAAATTGGTAATAATTAGTGAAAGAATATGCTATGATGTTTATAAAGTTTTTAATTAATATTGATAGTCTCAAGAGAAAAGGCATATTTATAATTATTAAAATATGCATTGAGGATCATCTTGCTGTAGTCGCGTTATTTATATATATGTGTAATTATTATTTTTACATTATTGCTCTTCTCAAAGCCTCCTTAGCAAGATGTTTTTATTGTTAATTTTAACAAATGTAGTTTTGTTCTCGGTTATTTGCTTCTACTTGTTTCTCCAAAAATTTCACCTTCAATTAGTGTATCAAAGCCCATCATAGGATCTTACTTTCTTTTATTCACCGGACCATTACTCATGTGTCATTGAAGTGTGATTATTAGTTAGTCAGACTGCTAGCAATGTGGAGTATGTTGGTGCCCTAGTTTTGTATAAAAGAAGTTGACTGATTTATACCATACCTCGCATTCAGTTAATTAATGTATCGTTAATTTTAGAAGAAAAAAAATCATGCAAAATTTATTGGTTGATTACATGAAAACCACCTGTAGTTAGTATGTGCTATCTAAGCATGGTAGTTCAAATGTGATGTTTATCCGCCCAGCATGCCTAGATCTTCTAAGATTTTTGCCGTATGATTCTGTGTTGTCGATTTCACAAAGCATTTTTGAGGACGTATTTGTGTGGTATGTATTGACGATAGCACAAATTCAGTTTTTTCTTCACGTTTCTTGCGTTGCTCTCCTACTATCACGTCCAAATCGTCCAGCCTATCATGAACATATAGCTTTACCCGGTTAAGAGTCTCCATGTTGAAGCTATAAATTCACAAAAAAATTGATAGTACACACTTGATTGTTTGAAAGTGTACATATTCATGCTTCAAGCACGTGTAAACTTGCAAAAAAGAACAATACTTTTTGTAACTCATTTTTTAATGCTATAAAAACAAACTTGTAATCATATCTAAGCAAATCTCGCCAATTTTCATGTAAATTTACACACACACACACACACACACACACAGAGAGAGAGAGAGACAGAGAAGAAAAACGTTGCTAAATTTTTTTGACATTTAAAAATATATTGTTGTTATGGTGTTACATGGGAACTCATCCACTTGTTTGAAAATTTTGCACCATGAATACCTAGAATAAAGGCATACAAACTGACTCCTAGCAAAATTAATCACATGGAGAGAGAGCTGCACTACTACGCAATGGCTCCTTTGTTCCTTGATGCTTCAGAGAAGAGAGGCAGACATGAGAGCTGTCCAGGCGACGACATCTCGCTCGGCCATTCCATCGAACATGTCGCGGGCACGGGCGGTGGCGCCGCATTGGCAGTAACCAGCGATGATGTGGTTGCAAGAAGAGACGGCGGAGGCGGTGCCAACCTTGAGGAGCTTCCCGTGGGTGGCGGCTACCGACGCGTGGTCGGCGGCGCCGCGTAGTAGGTGAATTAACAGCGGTGTGACCGTGGCTGTGGTTGATGTCCTCGCCATGGGAGCAGATTGTTATCCGAAGGTTATTGCCTTCCATTCTGGGATCAGCCGACCACTGATACCTCTTATTAATACCATATACGAGTGTAGAATTTGGCACAAATAGAACTTCAGCCGGCAACCCACAAGAAAAAAGTAATTCAGAAGAAATGCCGAACAATCAATACAAATCTGCAGGTATATATACAGGTTGTCCTTTAATCAAAATCACGTATAATGCGAGCCAAGAGGGTCCAAGGTTTCAGTTGACTATTAATGTGCAAGCAGTGGGTTTATTCGGCACAATTTGGCTGTAAACTTGCAAAGGTTGCAGTCTCTTACATCAGAGTACAATTCCATAGTTGAAAAACTGCATAAATGACCACCAATGTGATTAAGGATCTTAATCAGTTGAAGAAAAGAATGTGGAAAAAGAGCAAACAAGACTGCCGGCCACCTGCCTTTATACATGGCATAACAATCCATTTTTTTCTGGGAAATTTAATAAACCACCCTTTTGACTTATGTAGCTTTTATAGAGTGGTAACTGATCAATCGAACACTATCTGTTGTTTGTTAGTGAGATAAGAGTGTAGCCATTCCTTTTTGTAACTCCAATTCACAACCAAATTCCATGCCCACAATTTCAGATCTGCTGAGCACAAATTGTTACAGAATGACATATCAGTCACCCCATTATTAATCGCTAAATCATGGGGCTCAGTCGTCTCCTACCTGGTACACAATAACATAGTTTCTCGTTAATGACTTCTAGCAATCTCTATCGAAAAGAAAGGAGAGAACTTTCACCACCATTTTTTATTGATGTCTCTAAGTGGAGCTGCTAAAACGTGGATAGCAACCTACGTGTTGATTTCAATAAAGAAAGGACCTTCCCTAAAAAAAAGGACATGACACGTACACATCTTTGTTTGGAAAGAAAAGGCCTGCGTGCCTAAATTGCCGCGCTAATTAGCCGGTTGTTAATTAAATTAGAATAATACTCCCTCCGTTCCTAAATATTTGTCTTTCTAGACATTCAAATGGACTACAATATACGGATGTATGTAGACATATTTTAGAATGTAGATTCACTCATTTTACTTCGTATGTAGTCACTTGTTAAAATCTCTAGAAAGACAAATATTTAGGAACGGAGGGAGTAGTCGGTTAGGATATCTAGAGAAGTACTAGTCAGGTACCATTCTCTTAGGCTGGCCAGCGCACTATTTATTCTTCCGTGTCGTAGCGTTAGAGGGAGTTTTTGGAGGTTGTTTTGGTTCTGGAACAGAGGAAAAGCAAGTCGGGGTATCTCCCCGTAGCGTGATTTTGTCAAGGAGCTCTAATTATTGCTTTGTGTTTTTGGCGAGGGATTAGAGACGCCGTCTCTAGTTTGCTGCTGATCCGTGGAGGATCGCACGTACTTTCTCTCTCGGGTGTGCATGTTGTTTCCGTGGTGATTGCATCTACAAGATCGCGAGCGTCACATCGTTCCTGATGAAATCGTACCGTGAAAGATTGGGAAATTTATTCGTGCTGTCGATTCATTATCGAAGGGCTCATCACTTTGCGTAACAACATCAATCTTTTGATACATAGCAAATGTGCACGTGCAACACACGTATCATACTCTGGCGCAGTTACAATACCTGGTGGATCAAATGGCTAATTGCCTTCCTAAGTGGAAGGCGGCGTTGATGCCGAAGAGTGGACGGTTGACTTTGGTCCAATCGGTGCTATGTGCCATGCCCATTTATGCCATGATGGCCTTGGATCTTCCAAAGAAAACTATAGCGGCGATGAACAAGGTGTGTAGAGGTTTCCTCTGGTGCAAGCGAGCTAGTGCGAATGGAGGCAATTGTGCTGTCGCCTGGGACGCAGTGTGTGCTCCAAAGTGGGCTGGATGATTGGGAATACCAAACCTCAGATAATTGAATGTGGCCATGCAAGCTAGGTGGCCATGGCTACAACGGGTGGACTCGAGTAGACCGTGGAGTGAGTTCACAATTAAAGTTCCAACAGATGCACAACTCTTGTTCCAGGCAGCCACCAAGAACGAGGCGCATTGTGGACAAAGCACCCTTTTTTGGGAAGACCGTTGGATCAATGGGATGAGGGTACAGGAGATTGCACCAACTATATATGGCATGATCCCTCGATGCGTCAGATTTAGGAAGCATGTGGCATCGGCCAATTAGGATGGTTCTTGGGCTATGGATGTCGGCCCAGACCTTGGAGAGCAAGCCTTGCGGGAGTTCTTATCCCTATGGCTGTGTGTGCACACGTGGGAGCCGGAGGTGGATGTGCCTGATACGGTAACATGGTCCTGGGAGACGAACGGACGATACTCGGTGAGGTCGGCATATGCGGTAGGGTTTTGGGGCCGAGAGGTGGCGCCTATGGCGGAGCTGACGTGGACGTCCCGAGCACCCTCCAACTGCAAGTTCTTCACTTGGCTACCACTACGAGATCGGTGCTGGACCTCGGATAGGCTTGCACGAAGAGGGTTGCCACATCAGGACGCTTGCCCTCACTACAAGGATTCGGGTCTATTGCAACAAAAAAATTCTTCGCAATACATGCCGATTTGTGGCGATAAGTACCTATTGCCACGAAACAACATTCGTTGGCAGCCGTTGCGACTGGACGCATGATAATAGGTTTTTGCCACAAAAAAGCAATTGTGGCAATAAAGTGAGCTATTGCAACAGCCATGTGGGAAGTCGCCACATGTTTTCCCGTGGCAACACTCATTTAATGCCACAATTTTCTTTGTGGAGATAGCTTTAATGCAACATGTAACAAATCGTGGCGACTGATAGCTCGTGGCGATAGACATTTGTGGCGATATCCTATGCCAACAACGCCCGTTTCGTGGTGCATACTGTTCCGTGGCAATAGACAATTGTGGCAATAAACTATGGCGACAATCCTTGTTTTCGTGGCATTAGGCATTTTGCCACAAACCGCTACACTTGTGGCATTATGTTATGACAACAAATATTCCAGTCGTTGTAACAGGAAATTGCAACATACTAGTTTTGGCGGTGATAAATAGGTATCACAACGGGTGAAATGTTTGTAGCGAGAAACTATTGCGACATTTTAAATTTTGGTGGTGCTAACATGTGGCAACCAAAAGTGGGTTATGGCAATAGCCTATTACAACCTAAAAAAATACAGACATTCAATTACAATATTGAAAAACATACGTATGATATATGGATTCATAAAATTCATAATTCTCATAGCAAATATCCATCAAATGAAACTCAAATGTAATTTAGCCATCCTAATTCAGTGTCAAGACTAAATTGTCTGTGATCTAGAGTCCAGTCGAGCTAGTTCTTTGGATCCTGCAATCAAGAAACCAAAAAAATAGTTCTAGTTAATGTGTCCAACATAACATACGCCATACAATTATTCCAGCCCCATTGTTAAAAAAAACTGTCGCGAGACTAACTAGAGTAATACTGTGTCAGCAAGCATGTAACTGAGAGATCAGAACAGTTTTACAAGCGTAAATGTCTAAAGCATAAGCACAAGTACAAGTACTAAAATCTTCCACTATTGATTTAAGTTGTGGCTCAATCTATAGTTTCAGATAAGTTCACGTCCCTAGCTAGCACATATTCATTTTTTCCATTTGTGTCTCGATGCAGCAACAATGCATGGTGTAAGATAAGAAGCAGCTAGCTAATTACGAAGGCCAATGACATGCTCACTTGAAAGTGGACCATGAGTTTCAGTTTCTTTGTTTTCAATATCTTAGACGTGTTTTGTCCTATACACGGAAAGACCAATTATAGGTGTGACATCAATATTGACACTATTAAAGATGAAACAAGAATAACACAATCCAACACATGAATAATCCCGGCTGATGTAGAAGTATGCCAAATGCACATCGTTGAATAATTATAGAATAACCAAAAGTCAGTGTACTCACGTAAACATCCTGGGACTCTGTGTTAGACCATGTTCCATTCTTCGTGTCGGTGAGTTCCCACAGAGCTCAAAATCTAGATGAATATATTTCTCATCATTAGTCAGTTGACAATATACAAATGATAAGAAAAATTCTATATCTATTCTTCTTGCCTAATCTGATACGACTCTAGGGATGTTGGATTCATTATTATGTCAAGGTTTCAAGTTTCGCGAAAGTCTTTACATCTTTTGGGTTGTATAAAAAAAAGCAACAGCAGAAATTCATGCAAACTTCGACTCAAGATAATCTATATGACAAATCTTCTTTCTGAATTCTCTACACTCCATTCTTTGAATTTTCTGAAAAAGGAAAGCATGTGAGCTCGTGTGCTGAAAATCTACATTCTATATATATTCAGCAGCGGTAGTAACACAACTTTTTAACTTCATTCCGCAAATCACACATGTTGTTACAGTTTTCATTACAAATATATCATGTATCGAACATAGATTACTTGACATCGAGTGCTATTGTTCCCATTGATATAACAAACATAAATCCCACTGTTCCCGGTTTGTGCATCACACAACCACACTAAAACTAAGTTGTTTTGGCCATCTTCTCTTAGATTTGGTCCTACTGCAGGAAGTAGAAGGATAGGCATTGGCAATGGTTCTTTTATGTCTAAAAACAAAAAGGAGGTTTATTTCTTGATCAAGGTCGTTCCCACTGCTAAAAAAAGATTCTTCAAAGCCCTTCCAAGTGTTTTATCATGCACATTAAGGGCAATGCTCCCTACTACGAATTAAAGAGGGCCCAAATTTGCAATCCAAATAATCATCACAAGTTTTCAGTGAATATAATTAAGCATTTTGCTAGAAAACATGGAAGTGAAGAAGGGCAAATACAAGAATTCCTGACATTTCTATTCCCACATGCATAGTAAACATCCATTGTTTGTGTGTGAAAACAAAGTACGAAGCATAGCAAGTACCTCATAGATGGGTTTGTTCTTTTACTTGGTTCAGAACAACATGACGCTAGCGAACAGGTTCTTCCCAATTCTTAGAGCTCCAGTTAAAAGAATTCTCAGAAAAAAAACATTATCAAAGGTTCGGAGCTATTGAACCGACATTGAACCAAAAATATCTTAAGCTACAAATATGTATCTAGAATATTCTATAAAGAAAGGTCCATAGCAGATTGAAAATGCATCTTGCAGACTGGCATATAGAACAAATTACCTTTGGTGCCTTTCCACCAAGGCGAGTAGAACACTACTCAAGTTCTTTCCTTGCATCGTCACATCCTTTGACATTTTTAAATGTCGTAACATTCTACATACGAAGGGATCATGCTGAATATACATATGTTTACTCACTTTTCTGCACTGAACAATTGTACAATCTAATTTACGATTGTTGTTAGTACCATCTAAGATCTAAGTAAGATGTACAACACATATGATTGTTATTAGTTGTATCTATTTTATGAGGTGCGTTAAAATCAAGCAATTGCACGGTAGTAGTGGCGCTACACTTTCCCCTCGATGTGGTTGTGAACCTGTGATGTTAACTTTGAGAACCAAACTGGTTTGATAACTTAAAAAAAGGCCAGGGAATGTAAAGGTCAACTATTATACCAGAATAATTAACCTTGGGACCAATCCCTCTATTATTATTATGTTGTTGTTGCTTCTACAACTACTACTAATACATATGGTCTAAAATGTTGTGAAATGCATGTTTCTGTCAAGCGTTAGTCCCACCAATTCAAGGATGTGAACGAATTATTTCAATCTAATAGCTAAATCAACGCAAAGCTTCCAAGTACAAAAAATAGTAAATTATCACAATCCACCTTGAGCCCGGAAATGTAGAATTGGTTAAAGAAAATCATGTAAAAGATTAAGTAGGTGTGTGCAATCCGAATTAAGAGACGTTACCATAGGTGTAATCCAGAGCTAATACTTAATCAGAAATAATTCCAATGCAATCCCTTGTTAACCTGCCCAAGCTGCCTCCGCACGGCCACTCTGTAACTCTTCAAGATATCAGCGCCACTATGTGCTAGCTTTGCTTCCTTTCGGAGGATTCCAGAACAGATTCACATACATCTCTCATCATTTTAAGTGCAGCTGGCTTATCAGTCACATTATTAAAGCCTCTCAGTGAGCTGCTACAAAGACAACACGCCAGCAATAGCAGATATTCTTCATACCGTTGTTGCTTCACAAATAAAAGAAATATTGTTAGTTTTTGGTTTGATTAGTACTCATACACATACAGTTCCAGAATTATGTAGAGCAGATGTGAATACTAACATCTCATATTGAACTCCTCGTGGCCTTCTAGCTCTGGGGTTCACCATCACAATCACCCATCGTCTTCATCATCCGACATCTTCACAATAAAATCAGTGTAAGAAACATTGGGCGTGGAGTTTCTACACCCAGGAGCAAATGCTCCTGGTGTGAACAGTAGAATAAATAAAATTAAAAAAATGTCAAAAAATTCTGAATTTTTTTTGTGGCATACTTATACAAATGTTTGTTGTGCACGTAAAATTTCATCACGAAATCACATTGGTGGAAGGTGTGGTAAAAAAATAAAATCGATGCTCTAAAAATGTTACTTACAAAAGCATTTTGCATCTCTGATTTTTTTTTGGGCACGACTTCTACGGATGTGATTTTGTGATGAAAATTTTCATGCACAAGAAACACTTGTGAAAGTATGTCACCAAAAATTTTCAGAACTTTTTGAAATTTTTTTCTATTTTTTTTGATTTTACTGTTCACACCAGGAGCATTTGCTCCTAGGTGTAGAATGGTACTTTCGTGTAGTCATGAACTACATTATGCAAAATTATAAGAAACAAGAGATACTACGTACATTAGCAGTGCAGGGCTCCTCCATGTTTAAAGGAGGCAAGCCAGAGTTCTATCTTAATGCCCGGAGGAGGGGAGCCAGGCAACGCCTGCTGGCTCGACTGCGCCGAACGTAGGCGCCACCAAGGGAGGGCGCACTGGCTTGGGTTCACGGCGGGCAGCACGGGGGCGGGTGCTCTGCCGAGGGATGTCGCCCTGTGACACAGTGGATGGGGCGAGCAGGCGGGGTGCCGCTCGCGATTCTTGGGCAGCGGACTAGGGGCGGCGGCCGCGGGCCTTGGTCTCCGGCAGCGGGCGAGGGTGACGGCGTCTGGTAGCGGGCGGTAGGACCGGGCGGCCGGGCGAGCGGGCGGGGTCGCGCGGGTGTCGGGCAGCCGATGGGGCGTGCGGCGGCGAGCAGGCATGGCTGAGGACACGGAGACGCAGCCCACGTCGGCGGGAGCGGAGGAGAGGGAGGAGGGCGAGATCCAGGACGACGACTCCTCGTCAGCGCGCGGCACCGCGCGGCGCGCTGGACGACGCTAGGATTTCTGGATGTTCTACGATGGGAGGAGATCGGGGAAAGAACAACCTGAAACATTCCCCGTGTAGTTGACTCCGATGTGGTTTGCTGTGTTGACGCCGTCAGCACAAAGGAACCAGGAGTAAATTGCAGAAAACCACCACAATTGGGGACCCTAATTCACAAAACCGTCACCATTCGATTTTTTTTCAAAAAGCCACCAACATTGCACTGATAGTTTTCAAAAAACGCTGATCGCACATATAAGCACTTGCTAACGCTGAAACTGACATATAGGTCCCACCATAAGTGATGATGTGGCAAACAAAACTAACGGCGTTTGACCAACCGTCAAAATAGACGTGGGACACGCATGTCAGTGTGATATCTCGCATGTAATAAAAAAACACATCTCTGTGTCCTCCTCCTCTCGATCCACTGTGCATGCAGCGTGCTCAGCCGCTGCCTCGATCCAGAAGGATCCCACGCCGAACCGCAGGTAGCTGCCGGCAAGCCAAGCCGTCGCCGCCCTGCCCCTATTTCTCCTCCATCTTCCCTTCTACCTTGTCGACTGGTCTAAGCCATGTCATGTACGCTGCCGCGGGTTTCCTCTGACCCATCCGAGAACATTGCCTCGCCGCCGATCGTAGCCAGCGTAGCCACCGCCGACGAAGCACTGCCATACTATGTCTCTGACCTCCGCCTTTTCACGCTGGTATCCGTCGCCTACGGGTTCGAGCAAGGACGCCCGGTGATGGCCGAATCGAGCCTTTTTCCGCCGCTTGCACCGGCTGCTCCTCGCCCTCGATTCGCCGCCTCCAAGCCTGCCCCGAGCCCAGTGAGCTCCCCTGCTGCATCGAATTGAGCTCATTGAGCTCCTCTCGATTCGCCCCTATCTCACCTGCTCTATTTCACGCTGTAGCGCCATCCCCCGCGAGCTCCGAGCACGGCCGCCGCCATGGCCGACGAACTCAAGCAGTTTGTGCTCCCCTGCCCCCAAGCGGTGAATCCCCATCATGGTCTTCTCCCGACGAACCCCTGCGGTCCGACACCACCCACCGTGGTCTGCTCCCGATGCCCCCAAGCAATCTGGCGACGGCCGTTCGCCACCAGAGGCCGGCACAGGACCTCCTGGGCCTGTCCTCCATCCGTGTTTGGCTGGTGGCCGGGAGCCATGGCAGGCGGCCGAGGGTGGTGCTGTGTGGCGCAGAAGTCGGCGGTGCTGGGTGGTTCGTCAGCCGGCGGCCTGCCTGGCCGGAGCCGCGGGCCCCCATGCGTGTACGGAGGCGCGAGAGCGCGTGGAAAAAAGTCGTGAGGAGACGGGGTTGACCGGCTGCCGCCGTCTCTCCTCCACCACGTGGACCTGTCATCGGACCCACTTGTCAGGTTTTCAACTAAATGGTTTTAATCGAGCGATCAGCGTTTTTTGAAAACTGTCAGCGCAATGTTGATGGTTTTTTAAAAAAAAATCGAATAGTGGCGGTTTTGTCAATTAGGGTCCCCAATTGTGGTAGTTTTTTGCAATTTACTCAGGAACCAGGGACGCAGGGATGAGACATGAGAGCTCAGATCCAATCGCCCGCGAAGACTCCGTGTGATTTTGGTTTAGAATAGTAATCGTGGGTAGTTAGGAAGGGTCTTTAGCGGCAAGGATAAACAGACTCTATTTTTTTGGTGGCGCAAACTACAGTAAACCAAAATTACGTGGTGGGAAAGTAATTCTTTTTGGAGAGATTGTTTAGAATAATTGAATAAATTGGAAAAATAATATTTCAAAGCAATATGAGATATATATGCTGCTAAATCGTCTCACGACCATCATCTTCCCTTCGAACTAGATCGGGAGATTCCCGATGAAATCGTCCCACGTCCGTCATCTTCCCTAAGTTCGGCGGTAGGCGGCGTGTGGGAAGCTCGCATCCATGGCCGGTGGAGAGACTCGAGCTCACGAGCGAAGGTCGGGAAGGGGGGCAACCGAACCGCTTGGTCAACACCAAGGATGGAGGAAGCGGGCGAAAGGAGCCATGGCCGACCAGGAGCGGCATGCAAGGTCAGAGGGGCCGCTCGCCGGCCGGGGCTTGCCGCCCAGGTCAGGACGACACGAGCTGCAGCCTGATAGGGCTGGTCGTCGAGCGGAACTAGGGGTCATGACCGGTGCTAGCACGTTCTTGCCGGACGACCCGGTTATAGCTACAACCAGGTTTGCACTACAATTTCAAAAATCATTTCAAAAAGCAGCAAAAACTTGGCCAGTTTTGAACTACAACTCACAAAAACCTTATGTGACCCTCACTTTAAAACTACTAGGTTATACTCTTGCCTTGGAACACAAGTACAAATGGGATGGGTTGATGAGACGGTTGATTTATATCAGTCTCGATCTCACATTTTGATCTTGAGATGGGGTGATCTCAACATCTTTCATCTTACCGAACGGTTCGTGGAGGGTTCCTCCGCGCCAGAGTAGGTCCAACATAATCATGTTATTTTTGTTTCAACGAAACCATAAATATTCAACTGTGTAAATTAACGACCAAACCAATTTCGTTTTGAGATTTTTTTGTGTGTCAGGAACGTGTTGTTTCATCATGGATTTACAATTGTGTATCTTTGTTTACTCCCTAGTTGCCATAACAAAATTGAAACTTGGGATGTATGTCAAACTAGCGGGTTAACCCGCGCATTTGCGCGGCTAGAACTTCATTAATATTGTTTAGTGTATTTTAGACAACTATTTCTTGGCATTTGAGTATTTGCTTTTCTGTGCGGTCCAACATAGTATATCATCAAATTCTAATTAGTTATGTGCAACTAAAATTGGTAATAATTAGTGAAAGAATATGCTATGATGTTTATAAAGTTTTTAATTAATATTGATAGTCTCAAGAGAAAAGGCATATTTATAATTATTAAAATATGCATTGAGGATCATCTTGCTGTAGTCGCGTTATTTATATATATGTGTAATTATTATTTTTACATTATTGCTCTTCTCAAAGCCTCCTTAGCAAGATGTTTTTATTGTTAATTTTAACAAATGTAGTTTTGTTCTCGGTTATTTGCTTCTACTTGTTTCTCCAAAAATTTCACCTTCAATTAGTGTATCAAAGCCCATCATAGGATCTTACTTTCTTTTATTCACCGGACCATTACTCATGTGTCATTGAAGTGTGATTATTAGTTAGTCAGACTGCTAGCAATGTGGAGTATGCTGGTGCCCTAGTTTTGTATAAAAGAAGTTGACTGATTTATACCATACCTCGCATTCAGTTAATTAATGTATCGTTAATTTTAGAAAAAAAAAATCATGCAAAATTTATTGGTTGATTACATGAAAACCACCTGTAGTTAGTATGTGCTATCTAAGCATGGTAGTTCAAATGTGATGTTTATCCGCCCAGCATGCCTAGATCTTCTAAGATTTTTGCCGTATGATTCTGTGTTGTCGATTTCACAAAGCATTTTTGAGGACGTATTTGTGTGGTATGTATTGACGATAGCACAAATTCAGTTTTTTCTTCACGTTTCTTGCGTTGCTCTCCTACTATCACGTCCAAATCGTCCAGCCTATCATGAACATATAGCTTTACCCGGTTAAGAGTCTCCATGTTGAAGCTATAAATTCACAAAAAAATTGATAGTACACACTTGATTGTTTGAAAGTGTACATATTCATGCTTCAAGCACGTGTAAACTTGCAAAAAAGAACAATACTTTTTGTAACTGATTTTTTAATGCTATAAAAACAAACTTGTAATCATATTTAAGCAAATCTCGCCAATTTTCATGTAAATTTACACACACACACACACACACACACACACAGAGAGAGAGAGAGACAGAGAAGAAAAACGTTGCTAAATTTTTTTGACATTTAAAAATATATTGTTGTTATGGTGTTACATGGGAACTCATCCACTTGTTTGAAAATTTTGCACCATGAATACCTAGAATAAAGGCATACAAACTGACTCCTAGCAAAATTAATCACATGGAGAGAGAGCTGCACTACTACGCAATGGCTCCTTTGTTCCTTGATGCTTCAGAGAAGAGAGGCAGACATGAGAGCTGTCCAGGCGACGACATCTCGCTCGGCCATTCCATCGAACATGTCGCGGGCACGGGCGGTGGCGCCGCATTGGCAGTAACCAGCGATGATGTGGTTGCAAGAAGAGACGGCGGAGGCGGTGCCAACCTTGAGGAGCTTCCCGTGGGTGGCGGCTACCGACGCGTGGTCGGCGGCGCCGCGTAGTAGGTGAATTAACAGCGGTGTGACCGTGGCTGTGGTTGATGTCCTCGCCATGGGAGCAGATTGTTATCCGAAGGTTATTGCCTTCCATTCTGGGATCAGCCGACCACTGATACCTCTTATTAATACCATATACGAGTGTAGAATTTGGCACAAATAGAACTTCAGCCGGCAACCCACAAGAAAAAAGTAATTCAGAAGAAATGCCGAACAATCAATACAAATCTGCAGGTATATATACAGGTTGTCCTTTAATCAAAATCACGTATAATGCGAGCCAAGAGGGTCCAAGGTTTCAGTTGACTATTAATGTGCAAGCAGTGGGTTTATTCGGCACAATTTGGCTGTAAACTTGCAAAGGTTGCAGTCTCTTACATCAGAGTACAATTCCATAGTTGAAAAACTGCATAAATGACCACCAATGTGATTAAGGATCTTAATCAGTTGAAGAAAAGAATGTGGAAAAAGAGCAAACAAGACTGCCGGCCACCTGCCTTTATACATGGCATAACAATCCATTTTTTTCTGGGAAATTTAATAAACCACCCTTTTGACTTATGTAGCTTTTATAGAGTGGTAACTGATCAATCGAACACTATCTGTTGTTTGTTAGTGAGATAAGAGTGTAGCCATTCCTTTTTGTAACTCCAATTCACAACCAAATTCCATGCCCACAATTTCAGATCTGCTGAGCACAAATTGTTACAGAATGACATATCAGTCACCCCATTATTAATCGCTAAATCATGGGGCTCAGTCGTCTCCTACCTGGTACACAATAACATAGTTTCTCGTTAATGACTTCTAGCAATCTCTATCGAAAAGAAAGGAGAGAACTTTCACCACCATTTTTTATTGATGTCTCTAAGTGGAGCTGCTAAAACGTGGATAGCAACCTACGTGTTGATTTCAATAAAGAAAGGACCTTCCCTAAAAAAAAAGGACCTGACACGTACACATCTTTGTTTGGAAAGAAAAGGCCTGCGTGCCTAAATTGCCGCGCTAATTAGCCGGTTGTTAATTAAATTAGAATAATACTCCCTCCGTTCCTAAATATTTGTCTTTCTAGACATTCAAATGGACTACAATATACGGATGTATGTAGACATATTTTAGAATGTAGATTCACTCATTTTACTTCGTATGTAGTCACTTGTTAAAATCTCTAGAAAGACAAATATTTAGGAACGGAGGGAGTAGTCGGTTAGGATATCTAGAGAAGTACTAGTCAGGTACCATTCTCTTAGGCTGGCCAGCGCACTATTTATTCTTCCGTGTCGTAGCGTTAGAGGGAGTTTTTGGAGGTTGTTTTGGTTCTGGAACAGAGGAAAAGCAAGTCGGGGTATCTCCCCGTAGCGTGATTTTGTCAAGGAGCTCTAATTATTGCTTTGTGTTTTTGGCGAGGGATTAGAGACGCCGTCTCTAGTTTGCTGCTGATCCGTGGAGGATCGCACGTACTTTCTCTCTCGGGTGTGCGTGTTGTTTCCGTGGTGATTGCATCTACAAGATCGCGAGCGTCACATCGTTCCTGGTGAAATCGTACCGTGAAAGATTGGGAAATTTATTCGTGCTGTCGATTCATTATCGAAGGGCTCATCACTTTGCGTAACAACATCAATCTTTTGATACATAGCAAATGTGCACGTGCAACACACGTATCATACTCTGGCGCAGTTACAATACCTAGTGGATCAAATGGCTAATTGCCTTCCTAAGTGGAAGGCGGCGTTGATGCCGAAGAGTGGACGGTTGACTTTGGTCCAATCGGTGCTATGTGCCATGCCCATTTATGCCATGATGGCCTTGGATCTTCCAAAGAAAACTATAGCGGCGATGAACAAGGTGTGTAGAGGTTTCCTCTGGTGCAAGCGAGCTAGTGCGAATGGAGGCAATTGTGCTGTCGCCTGGGACGCAGTGTGTGCTCCAAAGTGGGCTGGATGATTGGGAATACCAAACCTCAGATGATTGAATGTGGCCATGCAAGCTAGGTGGCCATGGCTACAACGGGTGGACTCGAGTAGACCGTGGAGTGAGTTCACAATTAAAGTTCCAACAGATGCACAACTCTTGTTCCAGGCAGCCACCAAGAACGAGGCGCATTGTGGACAAAGCACCCTTTTTTGGGAAGACCGTTGGATCAATGGGATGAGGGTACAGGAGATTGCACCAACTATATATGGCATGATTCCTCGATGCGTCAGATTTAGGAAGCATGTGGCATCGGCCAATTAGGATGGTTCTTGGGCTATGGATGTCGGCCCAGACCTTGGAGAGCAAGCCTTGCGGGAGTTCTTATCCCTATGGCTGTGTGTGCACACGTGGGAGCCGGAGGTGGATGTGCCTGATACGGTAACATGGTCCTGGGAGACGAACGGACGATACTCGGTGAGGTCGGCATATGCGGTAGGGTTTTGGGGCCGAGAGGTGGCGCCTATGGCGGAGCTGACGTGGACGTCCCGAGCACCCTCCAACTGCAAGTTCTTCACTTGGCTACCACTACGAGATCGGTGCTGGACCTCGGATAGGCTTGCACGAAGAGGGTTGCCACATCAGGACGCTTGCCCTCACTACAAGGATTCGGGTCTATTGCAACAAAAAAATTCTTCGCAATACATGCCGATTTGTGGCGATAAGTACCTATTGCCACGAAACAACATTCGTTGGCAGCCGTTGCGACTGGACGCATGATAATAGGTTTTTGCCACAAAAAAGCAATTGTGGCAATAAAGTGAGCTATTGCAACAGCCATGTGGGAAGTCGCCACATGTTTTCCCGTGGCAACACTCATTTAATGCCACAATTTTCTTTGTGGAGATAGCTTTAATGCAACATGTAACAAATCGTGGCGACTGATAGCTCGTGGCGATAGACATTTGTGGCGATATCCTATGCCAACAACGCCCGTTTCGTGGTGCATACTGTTCCGTGGCAATAGACAATTGTGGCAATAAACTATGGCGACAATCCTTGTTTTCGTGGCATTAGGCATTTTGCCACAAACCGCTACACTTGTGGCATTATGTTATGACAACAAATATTCCAGTCGTTGTAACAGGAAATTGCAACATACTAGTTTTGGCGGTGATAAATAGGTATCACAACGGGTGAAATGTTTGTAGCGAGAAACTATTGCGACATTTTAAATTTTGGTGGTGCTAACATGTGGCAACCAAAAGTGGGTTATGGCAATAGCCTATTACAACCTAAAAAAATACAGACATTCAATTACAATATTGAAAAACATACGTATGATATATGGATTCATAAAATTCATAATTCTCATAGCAAATATCCATCAAATGAAACTCAAATGTAATTTAGCCATCCTAATTCAGTGTCAAGACTAAATTGTCTGTGATCTAGAGTCCAGTCGAGCTAGTTCTTTGGATCCTGCAATCAAGAAACCAAAAAAAATAGTTCTAGTTAATGTGTCCAACATAACATACGCCATACAATTATTCCAGCCCCATTGTTAAAAAAACTGTCGCGAGACTAACTAGAGTAATACTGTGTCAGCAAGCATGTAACTGAGAGATCAGAACAGTTTTACAAGCGTAAATGTCTAAAGCATAAGCACAAGTACAAGTACTAAAATCTTCCACTATTGATTTAAGTTGTGGCTCAATCTATAGTTTCAGATAAGTTCACGTCCCTAGCTAGCACATATTCATTTTTTCAATTTGTGTCTCGATGCAGCAACAATGCATGGTGTAAGATAAGAAGCAGCTAGCTAATTACGAAGGCCAATGACATGCTCACTTGAAAGTGGACCATGAGTTTCAGTTTCTTTGTTTTCAATATCTTAGACGTGTTTTGTCCTATACACGGAAAGACCAATTATAGGTGTGACATCAATATTGACACTATTAAAGATGAAACAAGAATAACACAATCCAACACATGAATAATCCCGGCTGATGTAGAAGTATGCCAAATGCACATCGTTGAATAATTATAGAATAACCAAAAGTCAGTGTACTCACGTAAACATCCTGGGACTCTGTGTTAGACCATGTTCCATTCTTCGTGCCGGTGAGTTCCCACAGAGCTCAAAATCTAGATGAATATATTTCTCATCATTAGTCAGTTGACAATATACAAATGATAAGAAAAATTCTATATCTATTCTTCTTGCCTAATCTGATACGACTCTAGGGATGTTGGATTCATTATTATGTCAAGGTTTCAAGTTTCGCGAAAGTCTTTACATCTTTTGGGTTGTATAAAAAAAGCAACAGCAGAAATTCATGCAAACATCGACTCAAGATAATCTATATGACAAATCTTCTTTCTGAATTCTCTACACTCCATTCTTTGAATTTTCTGAAAAAGGAAAGCATGTGAGCTCGTGTGCTGAAAATCTACATACTATATATATTCAGCAGCGGTAGTAACACAACTTTTTAACTTCATTCCGCAAATCACACATGTTGTTGCAGTTTTCATTACAAATATATCATGTATCGAACATAGATTACTTGACATCGAGTGCTATTGTTCCCACTGATATAACAAACATAAATCCCACTGTTCCCGGTTTGTGCATCACACAACCACACTAAAACTAAGTTGTTTTGGCCATCTTCTCTTAGATTTGGTCCTACTGCAGGAAGTAGAAGGATAGGCATTGGCAATGGTTCTTTTATGTCTAAAAACAAAAAGGAGGTTTATTTCTTGATCAAGGTCGTTCCCACTGCTAAAAAAAGATTCTTCAAAGCCCTTCCAAGTGTTTTATCATGCACATTAAGGGCAATGCTCCCTACTACGAATTAAAGAGGGCCCAAATTTGCAATCCAAATAATCATCACAAGTTTTCAGTGAATATAATTAAGCATTTTGCTAGAAAACATGGAAGTGAAAAAGGGCAAATACAAGAATTCCTGACATTTCTATTCCCACATGCATAGTAAACATCCATTGTTTGTGTGTGAAAACAAAGTACGAAGCATAGCAAGTACCTCATAGATGGGTTTGTTCTTTTACTCGGTTCAGAACAACATGAAGCTAGCGAACAGGTTCTTCCCAATTCTTAGAGCTCCAGTTAAAAGAATTCTCAGAAAAAAAACATTATCAAAGGTTCGGAGCTATTGAACCGACATTGAACCAAAAATATCTTAAGCTACAAATATGTATCTAGAATATTCTATAAAGAAAGGTCCATAGCAGATTGAAAATGCATCTTGCAGACTGGCATATAGAACAAATTACCTTTGGTGCCTTTCCACCAAGGCGAGTAGAACACTACTCAAGTTCTTTCCTTGCATCGTCACATCCTTTGACATTTTTAAATGTCGTAACATTCTACATACGAAGGGATCATGCTGAATATACATATGTTTACTCACTTTTCTGCACTGAACAATTGTACAATCTAATTTACGATTGTTGTTAGTACCATCTAAGATCTAAGTAAGATGTACAACACATATGATTGTTATTAGTTGTATCTATTTTATGAGGTGCGTTAAAATCAAGCAATTGCACGGTAGTAGTGGCGCTACACTTTCCCCTCGATGTGGTTGTGAACCTGTGATGTTAACTTTGAGAACCAAACTGGTTTGATAACTTAAAAAAAGGCCAGGGAATGTAAAGGTCAACTATTATACCAGAATAATTAACCTTGGGACCAATCCCTCTATTATTATTATGTTGTTGTTGCTTCTACAACTACTACTAATACATATGGTCTAAAATGTTGTGAAATGCATGTTTCTGTCAAGCGTTAGTCCCACCAATTCAAGGATGTGAACGAATTATTTCAATCTAATAGCTAAATCAACGCAAAGCTTCCAAGTACAAAAAATAGTAAATTATCACAATCCACCTTGAGCCCGGAAATGTAGAATTGGTTAAAGAAAATCATGTAAAAGATTAAGTAGGTGTGTGCAATCCGAATTAAGAGACGTTACCATAGGTGTAATCCAGAGCTAATACTTAATCAGAAATAATTCCAATGCAATCCCTTGTTAACCTGCCCAAGCTGCCTCCGCACGGCCACTCTGTAACTCTTCAAGATATCAGCGCCACTATGTGCTAGCTTTGCTTCCTTTCGGAGGATTCCAGAACAGATTCACATACATCTCTCATCATTTTAAGTGCAGCTGGCTTATCAGTCACATTATTAAAGCCTCTCAGTGAGCTGCTACAAAGACAACACGCCAGCAATAGCAGATATTCTTCATACCGTTGTTGCTTCACAAATAAAAGAAATATTGTTAGTTTTTGGTTTGATTAGTACTCATACACATACAGTTCCAGAATTATGTAGAGCAGATGTGAATACTAACATCTCATATTGAACTCCTCGTGGCCTTCTAGCTCTGGGTTCACCATCACAATCACCCATCGTCTTCATCATCCGACATCTTCACAATAAAATCAGAGTAAGAAACATTGGGCGTGGAGTTTCTACACCCAGGAGCAAATGCTCCTGGTGTGAACAGTAGAATAAATAAAATTAAAAAAATGTCAAAAAATTCTGAATTTTTTTTGTGGCATACTTATACAAATGTTTGTTGTGCACGTAAAATTTCATCACGAAATCACATTGGTGGAAGGTGTGGTAAAAAAATAAAATCGATGCTCTAAAAATGTTACTTACAAAAGCATTTTGCATCTCTGATTTTTTTTTGGGCACGACTTCTACGGATGTGATTTTGTGATGAAAATTTTCATGCACAAGAAACACTTGTGAAAGTATGTCACCAAAAATTTTCAGAACTTTTTGAAATTTTTTTCTATTTTTTTTTTATTTTACTGTTCACACCAGGAGCATTTGCTCCTAGGTGTAGAATGGTACTTTCGTGTAGTCATGAACTACATTATGCGAAATTATAAGAAACAAGAGATACTACGTACATTAGCAGTGCAGGGCTCCTCCATGTTTAAAGGAGGCAAGCCAGAGTTCTATCTTAATGCCCGGAGGAGGGGAGCCAGGCAACGCCTGCTGGCTCGACTGCGCCGAACGTAGGCGCCACCAAGGGAGGGCGCACTGGCTTGGGTTCGCGGCGGGCAGCACGGGGGCGGGTGCTCTGCCGAGGGATGTCGCCCTGTGACACAGTGGATGGGGCGAGCAGGCGGGGTGCCGCTCGCGATTCTTGGGCAGCGGACTAGGGGCGGCGGCCGCGGGCCTTGGTCTCCGGCAGCGGGCGAGGGTGACGGCGTCTGGCCGCGGGCGGTAGGACCGGGCGGCCGGGCGAGCGGGCGGGGTCGCGCGGGTGTCGGGCAGCCGATGGGGCGTGCGGCGGCGAGCAGGCATGGCTGAGGACACGGAGACGCAGCCCACGTCGGCGGGAGCGGAGGAGAGGGAGGAGGGCGAGATCCAGGACGACGACTCCTCGTCAGCGCGCGGCACCGCGCGGTGCGCTGGACGACGCTAGGATTTCTAGATGTTCTACGATGGGAGGAGATCGGGGAAAGAACAACCTGAAACATTCCCCGTGTAGTTGACTCCGATGTGGTTTGCTGTGTTGACGCCGTCAGCACGTAGGAACCAGGAGTAAATTGCAAAAAACCACCACAATTGGGGACTCTAATTCACAAAACCGTCACCATTCGATTTTTTTTCAAAAAGCCACCAACATTGCACTGATAGTTTTCAAAAAACGCTGATCGCACATATAAGCACTTGCTAACGCTGAAATTGACATATAGGTCCCACCATAAGTGATGATGTGGCAAACAAAACTAACGGCGTTTGACCAACCGTCAAAATAGACGTGGGACACGCATGTCAGTGTGATATCTCGCATGTAATAAAAAAACACATCTCTGTGTCCTCCTCCTCTCGATCCACTGTGCACGCAGCGTGCTCAGCCGCCGCCTCGATCCAGAAGGATCCCACGCCGAACCGCAGGTAGCTGCCGGCAAGCCAAGCCGTCGCCGCCCTGCCCCTATTTCTCCTCCATCTTCCCTTCTACCTTGTCGCCTGGTCTAAGCCATGTCATGTACGCTGCCGCGGGTTTCCTCTGAGCCATCCGAGAACATTGCCTCGCCGCCGATCGTAGCCAGCGTAGCCACCGCCGACGAAGCACTGCCATACTATGTCTCTGACCTCCGCCTTTTCACGCTGGTATCCGTCGCCTACGGGTTCGAGCAAGGACGCCCGGTGATGGCCGAATCGAGCCTTTTTCCGCCGCTTGCACCGGCTGCTCCTCGCCCTCGATTCGCCGCCTCCAAGCCTGCCCCGAGCCCAGTGAGCTCCCCTGCTGCATCGAATTGAGCTCCTCTCGATTCGCCCCTATCTCACCTGCTCTATTTCACGCTGTAGCGCCATCCCCCGCGAGCTCCGAGCACGGCCGCCGCCATGGCCGACGAACTCAAGCAGTTTGTGCTCCCCTGCCCCCAAGCGGTGAATCCCCATCATGGTCTTCTCCCGACGAACCCCTGCGGTCCGGCACCACCCACCGTGGTCTGCTCCCGACGCCCCCAAGCAATCTGGCGACGGCCGTTCGCCACCAGAGGCTGGCACAGGACCTCCTGGGCCTGTCCTCCATCCGTGTTTGGCTGGTGGCCGGGAGCCATGGCAGGCGGCCGAGGGTGGTGCTGTGTGGCGCAGAAGTCGGCGGTGCTGGGTGGTTCGTCAGCCGGCGGCCTGCCTGGCCGGAGCCCCGGGCCCCCATGCGTGTACGGAGGCGCGAGAGCGCGTGGAAAAAAGTCGTGAGGAGACGGGGTTAACCGGCTGCCGCCGTCTCTCCTCCACCACGTGGACCTGTCATCGGACCCACTTGTCAGGTTTTCAATTAAATGGTTTTAATCGAGCGATCAGCGTTTTTTGAAAACTGTCAGCGCAATGTTGATGGTTTTTTAAAAAAAACGAATAGTGGCGGTTTTGTCAATTAGGGTCCCCAATTGTGGTAGTTTTTTGCAATTTACTCAGGAACCAGGGACGCAGGGATGAGACATGAGAGCTCAGATCCAATCGCCCGCGAAGACTCCGTGTGATTTTGGTTTAGAATAGTAATCGTGGGTAGTTAGGAAGGGTCTTTAGCGGCAAGGATAAACAGACTCTATTTTTTTTGGTGGCGCAAACTACAGTAAACCAAAATTACGTGGTGGGAAAGTAATTCTTTTTGGAGAGATTGTTTAGAATAATTGAATAAATTGGAAAAATAATATTTCAAAGCAATATGAGATATATATGCTGCTAAATCGTCTCACGACCATCATCTTCCCTTCGAACTAGATCGGGAGATTCCCGATGAAATCGTCCCACGTCCGTCATCTTCCCTAAGTTCGGCGGTAGGCGGCGTGTGGGAAGCTCGCATCCATGGCCGGTGGAGAGACTCGAGCTCACGAGCGAAGGTCGGGAAGGGGGGCAACCGAACCGCTTGGTCAACACCAAGGATGGAGGAAGCGGGCGAAAGGAGCCATGGCCGACCAGGAGCGGCATGCAAGGTCAGAGGGGCCGCTCGCCGGCCGGGGCTTGCCGCCCAGGTCAGGACGACACGAGCTGCAGCCTGATAGGGCTGGTCGTCGAGCGGAACTAGGGGTCATGACCGGTGCTAGCACGTTCTTGCCGGACGACCCGGTTATAGCTACAACCAGGTTTGCACTACAATTTCAAAAATCATTTCAAAAAGCAGCAAAAACTTGGCCAGTTTTGAACTACAACTCACAAAAACCTTATGTGACCCTCATTTTAAAACTACTAGGTTATACTCTTGCCTTGGAACACAAGTACAAATGGGATGGGTTGATGAGACGGTTGATTTATATCAGTCTCGATCTCACATTTTGATCTTAAGATGGGGTGATCTCAACATCTTTCATCTTACCGAACGGTTCGTGGAGGGTTCCTCCGCGCCAGAGTAGGTCCAACATAATCATGTTATTTTTGTTTCAACGAAACCATAAATATTCAACTGTGTAAATTAACGACCAAACCAATTTCGTTTTGAGATTTTTTTTGTGTGTCAGGAACGTGTTGTTTCATCATGGATTTACAATTGTGTATCTTTGTTTACTCCCTAGTTGCCATAACAAAATTGAAACTTGGGATGTATGTCAAACTAGCGGGTTAACCCGCGCATTTGCGCGGCTAGAACTTCATTAATATTGTTTAGTGTATTTTAGACAACTATTTCTTGGCATTTGAGTATTTGCTTTTCTGTGCGGTCCAACATAGTATATCATCAAATTCTAATTAGTTATGTGCAACTAAAATTGGTAATAATTAGTGAAAGAATATGCTATGATGTTTATAAAGTTTTTAATTAATATTGATAGTCTCAAGAGAAAAGGCATATTTATAATTATTAAAATATGCATTGAGGATCATCTTGCTGTAGTCGCGTTATTTATATATATGTGTAATTATTTTTTTTACATTATTGCTCTTCTCAAAGCCTCCTTAGCAAGATGTTTTTATTGTTAATTTTAACAAATGTAGTTTTGTTCTCGGTTATTTGCTTCTACTTGTTTCTCCAAAAATTTCACCTTCAATTAGTGTATCAAAGCCCATCATAGGATCTTACTTTCTTTTATTCACCGGACCATTACTCATGTGTCATTGAAGTGTGATTATTAGTTAGTCAGACTGCTAGCAATGTGGAGTATGCTGGTGCCCTAGTTTTGTATAAAAGAAGTTGACTGATTTATACCATACCTCGCATTCAGTTAATTAATGTATCGTTAATTTTAGAAGAAAAAAAATCATGCAAAATTTATTGGTTGATTACATGAAAACCACCTGTAGTTAGTATGTGCTATCTAAGCATGGTAGTTCAAATGTGATGTTTATCCGCCCAGCATGCCTAGATCTTCTAAGATTTTTGCCGTATGATTCTGTGTTGTCGATTTCACAAAGCATTTTTGAGGACGTATTTGTGTGGTATGTATTGACGATAGCACAAATTCAGTTTTTTCTTCACGTTTCTTGCGTTGCTCTCCTACTATCACGTCCAAATCGTCCAGCCTATCATGAACATATAGCTTTACCCGGTTAAGGGTCTCCATGTTGAAGCTATAAATTCACAAAAAAGTTGATAGTACACACTTGATTGTTTGAAAGTGTACATATTCATGCTTCAAGCACGTGTAAACTTGCAAAAAAGAACAATACTTTTTGTAACTGATTTTTTAATGCTATAAAAACAAACTTGTAATCATATCTAAGCAAATCTCGCCAATTTTCATGTAAATTTACACACACACACACACACACACACACACACACACACAGAGAGAGACAGAGAAGAAAAACGTTGCTAAATTTTTTTGACATTTAAAAATATATTGTTGTTATGGTGTTACATGGGAACTCATCCACTTGTTTGAAAATTTTGCACCATGAATACCTAGAATAAAGGCATACAAACTGACTCCTAGCAAAATTAATCACATGGAGAGAGAGCTGCACTACTACGCAATGGCTCCTTTGTTCCTTGATGCTTCAGAAGCGCGCCTGCGATCCCATCGTAGCCGGTGGTGCTGCACATGTCGCCGTGACAGCCGATTCTTTTGATCTATGTGCGTTGCTGGCCCTGAAGTGCTCCCACTTTGAGACGTAGCGGAGCCGCTGCAGCTCATAACGTCTACTCGGGGTGCTCGTATGCCACCTGGTGCTAGCTCCTCCAGCTCCAACACGCACCGGAGTATGCACTGCCACAGGCTGTGGTTCATGCTGCCGCAGCCAGCTCGCTATGCAGCAGCTGCACCACAGATGGCCCCTCGCTCACCCGTTGGTTAGTGCACGCATTGCTCCCGTTGTTTTCTTCATCTTCAGCCGCCATCGTTTGGTAACCATTGTTGTGTTTGTGGAAGTGATTGTTCTCCGAGCTGGTTCCTTGTGGCACCCGCAATCCCATCGGAGACGGTGGTGTCGTGGCAGGAGCTTCTCTGTTCCTCTGCACGCTCGTTCGACAGCGGAGGCGTGGGCGTTGAGACGGAAGCAATCCACAAAGATTGGCCGTGCATTGCGAGCTGTAAGGCTATGGCGCCATTGTCAGGCTGAGGGTGAAGTCCGCCGGGGCCGCCGCCTCGCTGGCCTCGCCGGAGATTATGCACTTCTCGGTGACGATCATTAGTTCATTACCTTGGGTCTTCGTTGTCCTTCCCTTGCCCTAGTGAGTTGATGAAAAACTTTTCCCCTCGATGCCAACACCGGCTGGGCCACCGGTTCCGATGGGATCTCCGATGCCCTTTACGGAGAGGAGCCGGAGTCGAGCCAATCCAACCTATGGGTTTACATATATTTCCTTACATCAGCCATTATAATGGTGATGTGATTACAATTCTTTACTTTTCTTGTATATAAAATTTGTTTTCTTGTTAGCCTCACACTTTCCCTCATCTGTACGTGCGATCCACTTTTTTCAGCACGTGGTACATGTAATTTTTTTAGTTGCCAAAAAGGTACGTGTAATCTAGCCCATGAAGAAGTGTTTCCTTACATGACGTGACTTTGCCTTTTGTTATTTGTACGCAGGAAACATGCTAATCGAAAAAAAAATGCTAATTGATATCTGCCATTCAAATATCTGTAGCTTTAGAGTAATTAATCTCTATCGTTTGTTTTTTATCGTTTTAAGTATATAATAGATAGATAGATAGATAGATATTTGTACCCTTGCCCGTCAGATCCATCCTGCAACGGATCCACACACGAGGGGGTGAAGGAGCCCTGCCGCCGCCGCCGCTGGCCAGGCTTCACCCGGTCACGCCCTCTGGTAGCGACAGGGGAGGGGAGGAGCGGACGGCAGGGCGCTGGGAGTTGTCTAGGGATTCCTCCCGTTGTCGTTCGCATCTCACGCCACCTGGTGCTTGGGACAACTGATATGTCGAGATCGCCGCCGCCACCAAGACCCAGCACACCCGACCACCGGAGGCCACATCTGCGTCACCCGCCTCCCAATGTAGCCTCTAGGAAGCTGGATCGCGCCGCCGCGACCGTCCGCATCACGACGCCCTTGTCCGTCAGATCCGTCTCGCATGGGATCCACGCGCGAGGGGGCGAAGCAGCCCTGCCGCCGCCGTCCTTGTTGGAATATCATGGTTTTGTTGTTATATCCAGTTCTACTGGTATAATTGATGCTACTTTTGTAGTTTAATTTAAAAAATTATCAAATGTGAAAATAGTTATTCGAATTAAAAAAGAGTTAATCAATTTGAAAAAGTACATTCGTTTCAAAAAAAGTTCATCAAATTTGGAAAAAAGTTCATTTATTTCTTTAAAAGTTCACAAATTAGAAAAAAAATCATCAATTTTGAAAAAAGGTTCATGAATTTGAGTAAAAGTTCGTGGATTTCAAAAAAAAAAACTTCATCGGTTTAAAAAAAGTTCATGAATTTGAAAGGAATCCGCGCATTTAGTGAAGCAGCACAAGGTTGTGGAGTTGCTCCTCAGGATAAAGAAAGAAACAAAGAAAACAGAATAAAAACGGCAGGAGAAAAAACCACGAAATGACAGAACAAATAAAATGTTCCAGTTATGAAAAAACTGTTCGACATGTTTCTTTTCCGAAATTTGTCCAGAATTTTCAAGAAATTCGTGAAATTCAAAAATGTACCTTTTCAAAAATTGTTTGTGTTTTCAAAATTTTGTTCGTGTTTTGATTTTGTTCGAGTTTTAAAAAATGCTTCCATTTTCACAATTTGTTCATGTTGTCAAATTTTGTTCTAGATGAACAAAAAATCACGTTTTCAAAAAATGTTCGTGTTTTAAAAAATTGTTTGTGTTTTTGAATTTTGTTCGCTAGTGCAAAAAAATGTTGCTGATAAAAAAATGTTCGTGTTTTCGAAAATTGTTAAGGTTTTTTTTTCGGGAGTTTCATAAATGTTCATGTTTTCAAAGTTCGTTCGTGTTTCTAAAATTTGTTCGTTATTTTCAGAAAATGTTCATGTTTTATAAAATAACTCATGTTTTCAAAAATTCTTTGCATTTTGAATTTTGTTCGGGAGTTTTTTGTTCCTTTTTCAAAAAAATGTTCTGGGTTTAAATTTTAGTTCGTAATCCTAAAAATGTTCGTGCTCTTGATTTAATTTGGAGTTGAAAAAATATTCCTGTTTTCAAACGTCGTTCAATATTTTTAAATGTTCTTCTTTCTCAAAAATTGATCGATGAATAAAAAAATTATCTTTACAAAAAATAAGCGGTATTTTCTAAAATACATCATGTTCTTAATATTGTTTACTATTTTGAAAAGATTAGTCTAAAAAAATCTCCTTTTTAATGATTTTTTAAATACTCATCACAATTTTTTTTAAATTGCGTTTCAAAAAAGTATGCACGTCTGTAGAGAAAAGCTCGCGTGTGAACCTTTAAACAATTATCGATGTGGCGCTAACATTCCTTCTTATAGATTTGCCCTGGACGTTAGGACAGTAGCCATTATGAGGTCACGTGGCTATGATTTATGTACTGTCTATCACCGCAAGAGGTCTCCAGTTCGATCTCCTGCTAGTGCGCTAACTTTTTTGCGGATTATTTATCCGCAACGCGCTACAGTAACCGCACGCCCTGCTGGACCGGCCCAGTCGGTGCCCCCCTGTGCGAAGCCCCGACTGTGTGCCGCACCAAGCGGCACATAGGAACACCCAAGTCTCACAGCGCTGGATCCAAGTCGCGTGCGTGCAGGGGTGGATCTGGGCCCCGGGCACCCAGGGCCCAGGCCCGGGCCACGGAAAAAAATACCAGGCTATCATCTATATAGGTTTTTGTACAGGCCCGGGGTCTAGCTCAGTAAAAGAAAGGATGCCCAAAGCCTGATGGGCTGTCTCACCAAAAAACCAGTCGCCATCAGCCCACCACCGAAAAATAGCCCTCAGAGAGGATCGAACTCGCGCCGTGACAACAGATAACGTGTATGCCTAACCACCAGACCTACGACGTGCTACTGAACAAATACAGGGCGAACATTTTAAGTACACTTGTAGCCGCGCTATTTATTACACATGGCAACGTTTACTGTCGCGCTTTGATTTAATTTTTGTGAAAACATTTTGGAAAAAGTTCATGAATTACAGAAAATCTCATTTGTTCTGAAAAAACTAATTGATTTTGGAAAATAAAGTTCACGACTTTAAGAAAAATATCTATCGAATTTGAAAAAGGTTTATCCGTTTGAAAAATAGTTCACAAATCTAGAGAAAAAAGCTCACAGATTTGAAAAAAGTTCATCAAAATTCAAAAAAGGTTCATCAATTCTGAAAAAAGTTCACCGATTTTGAAAAAAGTTCAACAATTTGGAAAAAAAGTTCATCTGTTTTGAAAAAAGTTCATCGAATTTGAAATAAGTTCATCGAAATTGAAAAAAACTTCACTAAATCTGAAAAAAGTTTATCAACATCAGAAAAAGTTCATAAAAATTCAAAAAAAGTTCATCGAAATTCAAAAAAAGTTCATTGATTTTGAAAAAAGTTCATCAATTTGAAGAAAACATCCATGTATTTGCAAACCAATTCATCGGACCAAAACAAAAGAAAAAAAACGAAAAAAGTTCAACGATTTTGAAAAAAGTTCAACAATTTGGAATTTTTTTTCATGAATTCGAAAAAAGTTCATCGATTTTGAAAAAATGTTCATCATGTATAGAAATTTTGTTCAGCATGCACTCAAAAAGGAGTTCATCGTATTCAAAAAAAGTTCTATGTGTATTTGAATATTGTTCGCCGTGCATTGAAAAAATGTTCAGTGTGTATAAAAAATGTTCAGCGTGTAGAGAAATTTTGTTCAGCATGTTTCAAAAAAAAGTTCAGCGTATTTTAAAAAAATGTTCAGTGTTTCTTTTTTTTTCCTTTTTTCGTTTTTGTTTTTTGCTTTTCCTTTTTTTTCGCTAGCTTGATGTTTTTGCTTGAAATTTGTGAACTTTTTTCTTAAAAATCGATGAACTTTTTCCAAATCCGATGAACTTTTTTTGAAATCCGATGAAATCTTTTCCAAATACGATGAGCTTTTTTCAAATACGATGAACTACCATGTATTTGCAAACCAATTCATCGGACCAAGACGAAAGAAAAAAAATAAAACGAAAAATTGAAAATGGGAAACTAAAAAAGGGAAAAAGGAAGAAAAACGAATAATAGAATGAAAAAGTAAAACATAACCAGATCCCGGCTGCCGGCCGCGAGGTTAGTCAATGATCTTTCATGAGAGAGGTAGCTGGTTCAAAACCTGGCGGCGCCCCTTTTTTGCAGATTAAGACACAAAAGAGAACACTTTAGATGGGCCGGCCCAGAGCATCGAAGGGGTGTGCGCCCGTTTGCGCCCATGCCTGTAACGGGCGCAACGGGCGCCGTTTAGGAAATGCTGATCCACCCCACGACCTAATTCTTCTCAGCGGGACGCAAGCACACGAGAAGCTCCGCGACTTGATCGAGCGCTCGCGCCACCGCCTCTACTGGCTGCTGTCATCCTCGACACCTCGTCCAGGTTGTCGCCGTGTCTGGCCGACGCACGCACGATTAAATATATATTCCTAATTTCCTATCAGGAAAGTGTGTTCTATCAATTTATAAGCTTTTTCTATTGTTTTGGTTAATTGAAATTGGTGGAATTAAAATATATTTTAATTACTCCTTAAAGCTTGCAAAAATCATAACTTAATATCTATAAATTCGAATAATATATTTTCCACTGTCTTACTTGTAACGCAATGTCACACTGATGTTGCATTATATTTCCGAATATTACCACAAATAGTTATTCTGTTAAAATACCTAGTGTCTATTACAACAAAATGGCTGCCTCACGCAACAGACTTTGTTTGTCACAATATCGCTACCGTATTGCAATGCCGATGCAGTTTGTTGCAATAGCTAGCCACTTTTTTGCAACAATATTTGTAACTAATGCAACGTCACACCGAAGTTGAATATCTTTTTGAATATTGCTACAAGTAGATATTTTGTTGAAATACCTAGTCTCTATTACAACAAAATGTCTGCCCTCGAAAAACGGAATTTGTTTGTCGCAATACTGCTACCATATTGCAACGCCGATACAGTTTGTTGCAATATGAGGCATGTATTGCAACGAAGTGAGTATTTATCGCGACGAAACTAAGTTATGGCAATATGTGCGGCCTATTACTACAACCGGAGAATTTGTGGTAATATTGCGTTTTATTGCAACAAAACGTAGTTATAGCAATAAATTTTGTTGCAATAGACCGGAATCCTTGTAGTGCCTCTTTGCGACCAGGAGGAGGAAACGATCAACCATGTGCTGCTAACATGTGTGTTCGCTAGGGCCATTTGGGCGGTGGTCTGTGAGGCATTGGGCAAGCTGGATTGGACACCGACGGCACAAGATACACTTGACGTTTGGCTTCGGGATAAGCAAGGTCCGCATAACCTGCGGCGCAAGGATCTTCATACTATCTTCATCCTCACTATTTTGGAGCTGTGGAAGCATCGCAATGCTATTGTGTTCGACGGAGCATCCCCTTCGATGGATGCGCTTATCGCTAGGATCAAGTCCGAAGGGAAGATATGGTCACTAGCTGGCAAGTTCAAAGGGGACACTGGACCCTTCTTTGGTAGCTTAGAGGCGTGGGCACGTAGGGAAGGATAAGTGTAACGCGAACCTTGTAAACACATGGTGGAGGCAATCTTTGCCTTTCTTCTTTAATATATAATATGCACGCTCGTGCATATTCAAGAAAAAAAATCTATAATTAAAACATTTTAAATCTTATTCTTGATCCAAGACGAACAACAGACATAGCCCAAGAATATTCCAAGTTTTCAAGTCTTGATTTCTTATATCATCATCATTGAATTCCAAGTCGAGTAAAATGACGACTATTTTTTTCTAAAACGTGTCATGTGAACATAAAGTCAAGTAGTGATAAGACTATTTTGAATTACTGACACACCACAACATAATAAGTATCATAATATGAAGCAAAATATACATGTTCGGGATTGTCGGACAGAATATCTCTCATGAAGTACTCCATGAAATTTAACACCCAGAGACCACAAGATGACCTACATGATTACAAGTTTTTGATATGTTCAATAACAAATATCAATAAAGATCTCAATAGCTATCAAAATGATTATAATAACTGGACATTTTTCTAAATCCTTGTGAATATAAAAACATAGCACCCACACAGTCAAATCGGACACGCCCAATATTTTTTTTGGACAACATCCGATGCTAATATAAACGAAATGACCAAAAGGGTTATTGATAAAGAAAATGACTTGGCGTCTCAGAAAAACTGACTTGGACAACGTTTATATTTTCTTAGAGGAATGCCTATGCTTATTAGTACTTGTCCAAAAAGGCTTCGTTCAAAAAAGAAAAAAGAAAGAAAAAGAAGAGATACGCAGACGCTTATCCCTTCGCTCTCTCCCCACTACCCCCCATTCTATGGTGGCCTCCGCCTGTTCTCCCCGCTGCCTGCTCTCCTCCGCACATCGCGCCGTCGCACGACGCCTCCTCTCTGCTGCCACGATGTCGCCCGACGCCTCCTCCTCCACCCCTCTGCCTCGCCCCGTCGCCTCCTCACCGCATGACGGCCTCGCCTCGACAGCAACCCCGCCGGTCTTCCCTAGATAAACTCTGCCGTTGCCATCCCCATGTCCTAGCGCAGATCTAGACGGGAGCTAGAGGGGCATGCTGGACAGGATGCGGGAGCGGGCATATCATAGCGGACCGAGATCAAGTGCGTCTACGTGCCCGCTGTCATTGTTGGCCCCCGTGCTTGGCTCCCACACTCGCTCCGGGTAGACGCTCGCAGCTCGCCGACTACTCGGCTGCTCCAGGTACTTGACGGACTCAGGTAGTCGCAATTGGATGTCAGATTCTTAATCAGTACTCATACTTTTGTGTACCTATCATTTATCAATTGAAGTGGAAATGAAATTCTAGTCTTATTTTACTAAATTGTGAGATTCAGGATCTGGTTGACATTTTGAGAGTTTTTACCATTTAGGTTTCTGGTAACGCACATCAGGAATGCATACTTTAATTTATTTTAAGTGTGTACCTATCATTTGTTGTGTTTTAACATATCTTGCCACTACTCCGTAGTTAAAGCACAACGTGAGGTTGCAGCAGATGCTTGAGGAATGCAGGGGCTAATGATAGTACTCATCAACCAAAATTACCGGGCGTTGTCAACCATGCTTTGAACTTTTGGAGATCAAGTTGTACGGTTGTACCATGAAGATTTTTGGTAACTACCTCAACTCTCATGAGATGATTAGCTTAGAAAATCGAGATATTTTCTCATTAATTTCAGCTCTTCTGATGAGGCACATAGTTTTGTGCTTGGGGTGCTCAGAAAGAATAGGATGTTTTCTACTTTATACATCTCGTGGCTTATCCTTGTGTCAGAACAGAAAGAAAAAAAGAATACTTGGTCTTTACATGGAAAGGACGCTCCTATGGTTATTGTGATCTCAAATTTTGCATAATTTCTTCTAATGTTTTATTTATTCTTTTACTGGCTTTCCTGTCTTTATTTGTGGCGCTTAGTTGCTCACCCTGGCATGCTCTGTTACCCAAGATGCAGTTTAAGGATTCAAGTGGCGATTGCAACCCAAAACACAAAGAATCTGCTACCAGAGGCTTCATTATGCACACCTTTTATTTTTACAAAATGGAGTCTGATCTGCTGTCGTCACATCAATAGGTATGCCTACATCACCAATGTTTGTACAGTGACATTTATTCACACACAAATGAAGATATTCTAAGGTTAGAACGAACATCACCTTCAACACTTGGTGTGTATCGTAGTTGGGTGACAGCAGATTGCGCAGTGGGCTCTCAGCGGTGTGAAAATCCGGCAGAAGAAATCACCTGATCATATATTTGATTATACTTCTGATTGCTTAATCTCCACTACTATTAAACAATCGAACAAGAACTTTCTTATATACACCCTGCAAAATATACACTGACACATCACCACCACAGGATGAAGCCCACGACCCAATCTAACAGCCATCATTAATTTATTCGAGATCTGGTGTGCGCTTAGCAGTTTACATGGACTGACCGTACTCCACCACATGAAAACATGAAACTCTCCATCCAACCTCCGCAGCCCCTCAAATTACGCTAATCTAACCATCTAATCAATTTGAAAAAAAGGAAACTAAACCTAATCATCTCCCTCGCCGCTCTCCCTGTCTTTCCTCGCCACCGCCCCAGACGAAGCTCAACAGCCCCCGTCGCCTCCCTGCATGTCGGCCTCGATCCCTGCATCGCATCGTCGCCTCCCTGGATGGTTCCCTCAAGGCCATGCACCGCGTTGACACCTCCCTGCCGGCTCCCTTGCCACCCTGCACCGCATCGTCGAGTGGGTGGCCGCTGCTCCTTTCACCTACAATCAAATATTCAGAGATTTGTCACGCTACAACAAGATTATTATGCAGCAATTTGCCTGAGTTTTGAAGCAGCAGACAGCCCCATCAGATCGGCCAGGTATGATTTCCACGGCCAATGGAAACCCACCTGGTTGCCCAATCAGATCTGCCTGAGTCATGGGCGCCCTGTGCGATGACGACACTGTCGTATGGTGGACGTTCGAGTACCCGACGGATACCTGGTCACCGGGAAGGACTTCGTGCCTGCGGCGTAGCTCTTCTCTAGCGTTTCTGATACCAACAAGGCCGACGGGAAGTATCGGCTCGCCAACCAGCAACAGGACGATAAAACCTGGTGGCGCGAGGGCGAAACCTGTTCCCGCTGCTCCCGGAGGCGTTCAAGGGTGTTGAGCAGATCAGCGTGATCAGATATGGTCTCCAGGTTCAGTCCCAGCTTTGCTTTGCTCCCTCACTGCAGAATTTCTCTTCTATCTATCGAGATTTACCATGCATGTCTACTCTATTGGCATTCTACTGAATACTATTCTTGGATAAACACATTAATCAGTGTGGTTAGATGGAGTGACCGATTTCACAAAAAAATGTCATGTTATGCTACTTGGGTTCACAGTCTACAGGTGTGTTGGCTCTAACAGAGTTTTCTCATGGTGTTTTTGTATAGTTCGGAGGCCCAGAACCTGAGAGACTCTCCGGTTAACCCTACTGTGCGGAGCGGTGATTGAACTGGGCCCGGAACCTGAGGAAACAAATATTGTAGTATGTTCATGATTATATATGCACAATATCGTACTGGTGTTCCTACCATTGGATAGTTCTTGTGTACTATGTTTGAGAATTTTTTCTATTAGCACCAAGGAAAAAGCGGCACTATGGGTTACTACTTACATAATAGAGGGAAACATGCAACCAACCTGTGAGGCCACTTAATGTGTCACAGAAGGAATCAAACCTGAAAAGCACCACGTTGAAGATTTTTAGAATCCCAAAAAGCTAACAGAATAAAAGATACGGGGCTTTTAAAATCTAGAGGGGGGAAAATGGGGAAAAAAATTCAAACTTAGTAATGGCGCACCATTTGCTAGGTGCGTCACTAGTAACAGAAAAAAATGATTTTGAATTTTTTTTTGGAAAAAATGTTCAAAATATGATACGTAATATGACCGGGATGTTTAAAATATTTTTTCAAAAGTTCATCACACTCATGAACATGAACAAAGTCCTAGACATCAACAAGGTTTAATAGGATTGATATGATAGATATATTAACAAGTGCCTGTTAAATGAGCTGGTGCTGGAGTTGGATAAAACTGAGAAGTTAAGCGTGCTGGGGCTAGAGTAGTGTGAGGATGGGTGATCTTCCGAGAAGTTTGACCATGGAGTATGATTTGACTTGAGATTAAGCATATTGACCCGAGATTAAGCCATAGTGACCCGAGATTAAGAAAAAAACGAAAAAATAATTCTGCAAAAAATTTGAAAAAAAATTCTGAAAAAAAATTCTGAAAAAAAATTGAAATCTTTTTGTTAGTAATGGCGCACTTCTATGTGGTGCGCCATTACTAAGTCAGATAGTAATGGCGCACTTCTAAGCATATTAATGGCGCATTATAGGTGCGCCAATACTATCTGTGATAGTAATGGTGCACCAAATGTGCGCCATTACCAACAATTACTAATGGCGTGCTAGTAATGGCGCACTTATAGTGCGTCATTAATAGCCAAAATAGGTGTGCCATTAATAGCCTATTTTCTAGTAGTGCAAGTAGTAGAACATGACAATTTTTTGTGAAATCGGTCACTCCATCTAACCACACTGATTAATGTGTTTATCCAAGAATAGTATTCAGTAGAATGCCAGTAGAGTAGACAGGCATGGTAAATCTCGATAGATAGGAGAGAAATTGTGCTGAGGGAGCAAAGCGAAGCTGGGACTGAACCTGGAGACCATATCTGATCACGCTGATCTGCTCAACACCCTTGAACGCCTCCGGGAGGAGCGGGAACAAGTTTCGCCCTCGCGCCACTAGGTTTTGCCGTCCTGTTGCTGGTTGGCGAGCCGATACTTCCCGTCGGCCTTGTTGGTATCGGAAACGCTAGAGAAGAGCTACGCCGCAGGCACGAGGTCCTTCCCGGTGACCACGTATCCGTCGGGGACTGGAACGTCCACCATACGACAGTGTCGTCAGCGCATAACAACACAAAGTTGTCGTCATCGCGCAGGGCGCACGCGACTCAGGCAGATCTGATTGGGCGACCAGATGGGTTTCCATTGGCCGTGGAAATCATACCTGGCCGATCTGATGGGGCTGTCTGCTGCTTCAAAACTCAGGCAAATTTCTGCATAATAATCTTGTTGTAGCCTGACAAATCTGTGAATATTTGATCGTAGGTGAAAGGAGGAGCGGCCACCCACTCGACGGTGCGGTGCAGGGCGGCAAGGGAGCCGGTAGGGAGGTGTCAACGCGGTGCATGGCCTTGAGGGAACCGTCCAGGGAGGCGACGATGCGATGCAGGGATCGAGGCCGCCGTGCAGGGAGGCGACGGGGCTGCTGAGCTTCGTCTGGGGCGGTGGCGAGGAAAGACAGGGAAAGGGGCGAGGGAGACGATTAGGTTTAGTTTCCTTTTTTTTTCAAATTGATTAGATGGTTAGATTAGCGTGATTTGAGGGGCTGCGGAGGTGGGATGGAGAGTTTCATGTTTTCATGTGGTGGAGTACGGTCAGTCCATGTAAACTGCTAAGCGCACACCAGATCCCGAATAAATTAATGATGGCTGTTAGATTGGGTCGTGTGGGCTTCATCCTGTGATGGTGATGTGTCAGTGTACTTTTTGCGGGGTGTACGTAAGAAAGTTCTTATTCAATTGTTTAATAGTAGTGGAGATGGAGATTTTTTTTAGGAAAGGAATCTGGATGAGATGCCCTCGAACGATTGGATTTTGCGGCGGCAGCCGGGTGCGCTTTTGCGTCGGCCAGCTGCTTACCTGAATGGGCTGCTGGATAAACTAGTTGTTTCACCCCAAAAATAAAAAGACTAGTTGTTCGGCTCGTTAACCTCATTCGTTAAGCTTAACTAGCTGAATGCCCATGCGTTGTCATGTACAACAAACTTGTACATCCAAACATTGATCGAAGCATCATCACAATTCATGAAATATAGTGTAGATTGCGACTATGACTTTGTGTCACACAAAAATTCACATGTATACTATTCTGAAACAATAATATGCCACTTCCACTTCAGAGGTGTTCCCGGAAAAGCTATATTTCGATATTGTATGCAAATAAAAAAACTAATTATCTCTTATTAAACTATAGATGATTTGCTCTATGCTATCACTTTTATTGCTGAGCAATTTGCAAATACAAGTATAAAACAAAAACAATAACGGCGATGCGCTCTGCTTTCCCCCCATCTAAACTCTAAACAAACCAATGCGCCTCTATGCAATTCTTCTCATTTCAGTTTCTCACTTCTCTACCCATTGCTCCTAGGGGTTGTCTAGTAGAGAAAAAGAGAGATCAGAGGCAAAGGATTGCAATGCCTATTAGATGATTTATCCATATGTTTAGTAATGAGTGCAATAAGAAATCTTTGCACAAGTTACAGGAACATCCAGCTGCATATGATAAACATGTGCTATAGGATCCATTTTCTTACACAAAATGTGAAAAACCAACCAGTTCCATGAACATACATTCACACTTCCAGAAATGTGTGCATAGAAATAAAAATTCTTTCGATTAGATATCGCTACTTCTATCCTAGTACTTGAGTATGCTAGCATACTTCCTAGGATTCAATTTTAGCATAGAAGGAATTAAATTATTGACACAACCGGTTGCTTCCTTGAAGATACTATGTTAAAGCCGTTATTTTAGCAACAGTCAGTCAGTGCCAGTACCCTGCATAGTCCCTTCACACCATGATCTTTTCAGATAGAACAACCAGTATGAAACATTCCATTACATTTGAGTCCCAAGATTGAAAAACAAATCCTTCTACAACATTCAATGCCAATGATTTGCTACTGCCTTGGACTTGCAATTGTTGTTTCATAATTTCACAAGGCACAAAAGATGCAGCTGTATCTCCTAGAATGAGCATGTAAAAACTTATGTTGTGTCAAGGAAGCAGCACATTATTCCAATGGAAAGGCAAATTTCATCGGTAGATCGTTACATAACTGACAAAGCAGAAGACCAGAAAAATCTGAAAATAGGTCAACAATACAAAACATCGAAACAAGATCAGGAGTACTAAGTTTATCAAGATTACTGCTAATGGTGTAAACAAGTTCAATAAGTTGGCCATTCTTAACATTATTAGGGCTTAGGCAATACAATTTTTTGCCGATTCTGACAAAAGCTAATACTAAAGTGCTACAGGTTTCTCTATCAATCTATTCAATAGGGCGACAGACCCAAACTATTCGGATAATTTGATAAATATTCTTCTAGGCCTGTTTAGGACAATCAAAGAAACACACGAGATCCATGTGGAAAGATCATTCAATGAAGCAAGAAACACTATAGTTCATGCCCATATGAAGTGAACAGAAATTTCTATGGAACGATCTAACAGTTTTAGCCTTTGCCATTATAGGTTGATTCTGCAGCCTTGTTTTTTGGGACTCAATTGGATGCATCATTCCTTCTCCAGATGCTCCTGCAATTGAGAGTTTCATATGGAGCTCTGGGGCAGTGTTGAGAGTTACATATGGCATTGCTTCAGTTATCAAGCAGAAGCAGTAGGCACTGCGCTGTCCAAGTAGCCTGAAATCACAAGGCACAACTTACTGACATACCAACAGCAATGCATAAGCATTTCATATAGATAGATGCAAAGTAAACAATCACCCTCCCTCAACATATAGTGATATGTAAAAGAAGAGCAGTTCATATAGCGACTGCCACCAAAAGCTAGTGAAAGTGATTCAGACATTGAGGTGTTTGAGCATAAGTGAGTGATCAGGTGATGAGGGGGGCGACTGGGGGTGTGACCACCGGGATCCCTGCGGGGCCTCCGCCTGCTCCCTCCGGTGAGCGACGGCGGGTGGGGGGCCGGTTTTGGGCCCTTGCCGATCACGACGAGGACGAGGGGGATGGGGAGGCGGATGCGGCGCCACCATCTCCGCCTACACCGACGCCTTCCGATTTTTTGTGTAAGTTTTTGAGTGCAGGGTATGATGAAGATGAGGTCGCCTCTACCGTCGACAAGGTCATGCCCCTCGATGATCCGACTAGGGTCCGGCTTCATGCGGGAGAGACCAACGAGATGCTGCGTCGGGTGGTTCACCGGAGAACGGTGGCGGCGGCGATCCGGTCGTGGAAGGGCCCCTTGCTAAGGTACATCTACCGGACTTAACTGTTTTAGATCTGATTCGGCCAGAATCATGGACTACGGTGACAAGGAGAAAGAGTGCTCGCCGGGCAGGGGCTCGACTGGGCGAGGCCATGCGAGGTTGAAGGGGAACGTGGCGATGGGATCCCACGACCTCACGCTTAGTAGTGGCTACGCCAACCACCTGACCTAGCTCCTGAGTATGGCACAATTGTAACGCAAATCTTAAAGTACAATGTACAACGACAAATCTGTTTTTTACCTTCAAAATTTCCAACAATTCTTGCAAACAAATGTGAACGATTTTCCTTAAATATATTTCAAAAATCATGAATGAATATTGAAATTCGAACAAAATTTTAAAACCTGAACAATTATTGAAAACCTGAACAAAAATTGAAATTCCAAACACTTATTGATTTTTTATAAACGATATTTTTTGTAAAATATATATTGAACATTTTTTATATATGCTGAAAAATTTCTAAATACAAATTGAACATTTTTGTGATATATGCTGAACAATACTTAAATACATGTTCAATTTCTAAAATATATATTGAACATTTTTTGTACTATGTGCTGAACAATTTTTAAATACACATTTAACATTTTGTGATATGCGTTGAACAATATTTAAATTTACATTGAACATTTTTGTATAAAAATGATTTTTGGAATTCATATCTTTTTTCTAATGATATAACAAAAATTTGGAAAGAGAACAAAGTAAAAATAAAATAAAAGAAATAAAAAGGGAAACAGAAATAGAAAAAATAGCGATGCGTACCTGGGCCGGCCAACTCGGAGCGCCTTCAGCTTGGATGCTCACGAGCGTCAAATAGGATCCACCGGAGAGATGATAGGCCTCTCGGCCCTGGTTATACTGAAAGCAGAATACGTACTTTGTCTCCCCAAAAAAAGAAGCACAGTACGTACTGGGGGCACCGGTTTTACAGCGTCAACCATCACTGAAACTTAACCGAAACGCAACACCCAGAGCAGAAAAATAGACAACAGCAAGCACGCTTTAGGCCATTAGCAGCAGCACGTTCCAGCGGGAAGCACAAGTGTTGAATCAGCGCTACAAACTGAAAAGTAGTAACTCATCATTCTTGTTAGAATAAATTCGAGACATATACCGTCGATCCTCCAAGAACCAAGCAATCACACGAGCACGACACCGAGATTTGTTAACGAAGTTCACCGATATGGCTACATCCCCGAGGCATGACTACGGGCGCTCCTCTCTGTGACACCGTCACAATGCCGCACCGGCCACCCGGGCGCCGACACACGCCGCCGGCTCCCCCTTGCGCCTGTGCTATTATGTTGGCATGGGTTACACCGTGGGGTGCCTCCTCATATATAAGAGGCCAAGGGTACAACGTGTCCGATTCCGACACTACAAGTATCCTACACACTACAACACCAAGTCCAAACGCAACCCAACTTGTACACAATATTCGACACAAATACAACAAACTCCACCTTGGCGAATATTCTCCACCACCTTGAATTTGTCCATGCGTCAAACTTTCATGTACTTCGGACTTGTGTTGTCTTCTTCGTAGCTTACTGAGAGATACTCGACGAGTCTGCCCCAGACCCGCCGCCCCTGTGAGACCCCGCTGCTACTCCTGCAACTCTAGTCTCCGTGGCTCCACCTGCAATAGTGCTCCCTTGCAACTTGTAAAGATGCGAAGCCGTCCTCGCTCCAATCATCACGGTCACCTCATCTTCCATGATTCTCATGGTCTTCTTATCCCGATCGCAACGAAATACCATACCACCTCATGAAGAACACCAAGCAAAATTAGATTCCTCTTTAGCCCTGGCACATGCCTGACTCCCCGAAGCATCCGCTCAACTCCGTCAAACATCTTGATTTTTGATGTCACCTACACCAGCAACACGATAACCTGTGTCATCGCCCACATAGGCTAAACCAAACTCACCAGACTTGTACGAAGAGAACCCCTCCCTGTTGGGTGTCGCATGAAAAGAGCAAGTTGAATCCAACATCCACGCTTCACTTTTGGTTGACCGCCGGTCTGATACTATGAGGACATCACTACTGCTGTCTGAGTCATCACCATGAGTTGCCTTATTAGCACTTGCCCCACCATTGAGTTCTGGACAGACCTTTCTCATATGTCCCCACTGCTTACACTTGTGACATTGTATATTCTTTTTCTTTTTTTTGTTCTTCCCAGCCTCATATCCCTTCCGCCACTCCTCACCCTTGACTAGCAAACCTTCACCATGAGAGACTTCCACCATGTTCTTCTTTCTCATATCTTAAGATAGCAATGCCGCAGTAATATCCTCATTCTTGACGGTCTCCTTGCCGTGCGTCAAAGGAGTGATCAAATGGTCATAGGATGATGGCAATGAACAAAGAAGCAGAATTGCCCTATCCTCGTCGTCAACCATCGCACCCAAGCATGCTAGGTCCGTCACAACTTGATTAAAGGCGTTCATATACTCCACAAGATCCGACCCCTCCCGCATCCTCATCCCATACAAATTTTGCTTCAGATACACCTTGGTCGTCGCAGTCTTGGACATAAACTGACTTTCCAGCTTCTCTCAGATCTTCTTCGGCGAATTCGCATCCATCACATGATAAATAACCTGGTCTGACAAATACAACCGTATAGTCCCGGCTGCTTTCAACTGTAACTCCTCCCAGTCATCAGCCTCCATCTTAGCTAGCTTGGCTTCCTGCAACAACGCCTTCAAGCATCCCTATTGTGCCAACAAATCTTTCATCCTTGTCTACCATAACCCAAAGCTTCCAGTTCTGTTGAACTTCTCCACCTCAAACCTGATACCCATTGGCGCCATGGTTCTTTGAATGGCAGACCGTGCGAAAAAATAACCAAGCAGTCTTCGCGTGATCCCCAAGTAGACGAACAAAACGTCCATGTACTAGTACCAATAACTAACCAGTTGGTCTTCACGTGATATGCTCCTTCCTTGGCTCAACTTCCGATGCTAACGATTGTTTTGCCTTGCCACAGCCCTTGCTTTCCAATGGATGAGTGTCACAGTTGATGGAATTTTCTCGCGGATTTCGATCTGTTCCCCCAAAAGACTAGTCTGTTAGGAGGAGACACCCCCGCCCTTATAAGTTGTGTTATGTCTCCTCCCACAACCGATATGGGACTAAACCCAACAATCTTCCCTCACACATCGGTCACCCATGGACCCGCTAACACCAGCATTTCCAGCCCACCAACCACGACCGACTACCCGTGAGTCCACCGAGATTTATTTCGGGCACCTGGGCTCTGATACCACTTGTTAGAATAAATCCGAGGCATACCGTCGATCTTCCGAGGACCAAACAATCACACGAGCACGACACCGAGATTTGTTAACGAGGTTCACCGATATGGCTACATCCACGGGGCATGACTACGGGCGCTCCTCCCCGTGACACCGTCACAATACCGCACACCGGCCACCCAGGCGCCGGCACACGCCGCCGGCTCCCCCTTGCGCGCCTGTGCTATTATGTTGGCATGGGTTACAACGTGGGGTGCCTCCTCATATATAAGAGGCCAAGGATACAACGTGTCCGACTTCGACACTACAATTATCCTACCGACACTACAACACCAAGTCCAAACATAACCCAACTCGTACACAATATTCGACACAAACACAACAATTCTTAACAACATCAGCAAGGCAGAGATAGATGGTACTAGCCATACTCGCGCGGGGCACGCCGCGCCCTGTTGATACGTCATATTTGTATGTCGCTTTTTGTTTTATGCGGTGAATTCCAATTTAAAGTAAGAAATCACAAGAGAAGAAGTCATGCACTGAAGCAAACTGGAAAGGATCACGGTCCATATTATGGGAACAAGATTAAACACGGTACATTCACTTCTGGGCTACATCATTCTGGTTGAGACCCCTAGAAAATTGGTGAAGTGGTAAAGCGCCTTTACAAATTGTTGCACGCAGCCTGGCTTGGTGCCGGTGTGTGTGAAATGAGCGGTTTTAACACCTCCTCTTTTCATATGCTCATGTGAAATACTCGTGAAAATGCCATTACACATATAATTTATATCATAGCATAAAGAGGGCACGCATATATGGATGTTTATGAAGTCTTGTAAAGGGTAATCTTCATGTTTGCAAGCTAGATGACAGAGATGGGATTCTTGACGCTGTAGGAGGCCACGTAGGGATCAACAAAACGTAATTGCTGTTTATAACAGGTGGAACCTTCCATCGTTTGCTCCCACTGAGATGGCAAGATGTCCTTGCATCACTACAACCTTTCGGTCGTATAAGGAAAATAGCGAAAAAAGCCGCCAAAACAAACATTTTTATCATTATGAAACATTGGCACTATATTTATGCGTCCATTAAAATTAAGTTTGTTGTATCAATAATCTACAGACTTTTCGAAGGAAAACAGAGCATATGGAATCAAAATCTGATGTTCAGTTTTACATTTGGGTCTGTCTATACCACATCTAGATTATTGATACAACTGTTTGTGGCCCTCACACCTATAACGTGACATCAAACCCCTGTTTGTGGCCCTCACGGTGCTAACTACGTTCGCTTCCTTCCGACTGTGTCGTTGCCTTTGCCGTTGGTTGTCTCGTTGTTTGTCCAGCCCAGAACGACGCTGCCACACCCAACCCTTTTCCAGATGTGTTGACACAGTCCTTGTCATTGTTGCTGGGCCATGTAACTGTTGTTGGGCCTCCAGGGTTATATTTGTTTTGCTTTTTTGTTCAAAAGAGCTGCATCGACAGATCTAGGCATCACAGAGAAAAAGTTTGCTTGTATCCTTTTCTAGTTGTTGGTCACGTTGTTCCTCCCCCCTGCTTTTCTTTCTTTCTTTCTTGTCCTTGTCCCTGTGTGTCACACGATCTAGAGAAGCAATCGCTTGCTTTGCTAGTCCTGGGCTGGCCCTTCTCCAGGTTTTGGAATGATGCATGGAACGGATGACGTTTGTATATGTGTGCATATACAAGAAACAAAACAGATAGTGAGACGTGTGCTTTCAGTGCATGCATGCATAGCTAGCTAGCTTTCATGTACCTCATGGTTCAGCAGAAAATTTTGAAACATTTTATATACCGATGTGACAAATGGGTGGATGATAGTGTTTGGACAATCGTATATGATAAACATGAATTATACAAAAGGAAATAAAAAAATTATGAATAACACTTTAGTACAGCATGCAGGTTCAGTAGGACAATCATACCAAAGTTCAGTACATCATACAGGTTTCAGTTGGACATCGCAGCTCCGCGGCAAAACATATATATGCAACAAGTTCAGCAAAAAAAAGCTAATTCTGGTAGCTAGCTTATATACACCACAAAAACACGTGTACCACAGAAAAATAGAATGAAAACTTCTCTAAAACTTAGAAGGTAATACATTACTGTTCTACTTGAAAAATAAAAGAAGTATCGACACAACATAAAACATGGCCTCCAACTTGATGTATCCATCCCATGAAAATGAAGGCATGCATCTCAACTATAAAACTACACCCCCGAGTTGCGAGTCGAGGGTGGACTTGCAACTAGGGAAACAACAAAACTATATCACCGAGTTGCGAGTACATGGTTGACTTGCAACTAGGGCGATTACAAACTACATCCCACGAGTTGCAAGTCGGGGTGGACTTGCAACTGGGGTGAAAACCAAAACAACACCCCCAAGTTGCGAGTCTAGGGTGAAGTTGCAACCGGGGCGATTGCAAACTACATCCCTCGAGTTGCGAGTCAACGGTGGACTTGTAACTGGGTGATTACAAACTACATCCCTCGAGTTGCGAGTCAGCGGTGGACTTGCAACTGGGGCAACTAGAAAACTACATCCCCGAGCTGCGAGTACATGATTGACTAGCAACTTGAAAACAAACAACACCCCTCCTCTAAGTTGCAAGTCGAGGATGGACTTGCAAATGGTCCAACAGAAACCCCTAGTTGCAGGTCTAGGGTCTAATTGCAACTACCATGAAACAAGAATAAAAGACAACACCCCTCGAGTTGCGAGTCGAGAGTGGACTTGCAACTAGGGAAACTGCAAAACTACATCACCGAGTTGCGAGTACATCATTGACTTGCAACTGGGGCAATACAAAACTACATCCCTCAAGTTGCAAGTCGGGGTGGACTTCCAACTAGGCGATAACCAAAACAACACCCCGAGTTGCGAGTCGAGGTTGAACTTGGAACCGGACCGACAGAAACCCCTAGTTTCGGGTTGATGGTCTAATTGTAACTATCATGAAACAAAAACAAAAGACAACACTCCTCGAGTTTCGAGTCGAGGGTGGACTTGTAATTAGGGAAACTATAAATACTACACCCCCGAGTTACGAGTCGAGGGCGGACTTGCAACTGGGCCGACAGAAACACCTAGTTGTAGATCAAAGGTCTAATTGCAACTACCATGAAACAAAAACAAAAGACAACACGCCTCGAGTTGCAACTCGAGGGTGGACTTGCAACTAGGGCAACTATAAAAACTACACCCCCGAGTTGCGAGTTGAGGGTGGACTTGCAACTGGGCCGACAAAAATCCCTAGTTGCAGGTATAATTGCAACTACCATGAAACAAGAATAAAAAAACAAAACACCCCTTGAGTTGTGAGTTGAGGGGTGGACTTGCAACTAGGGAAACTACAAAACTACACCCCTACACTACAAAAAAAAGACACATCCGTGACACTTTGGGCCGAACGAAATTTTTTTCTGTCATACATATGACACTTCTATGACGATAATTGTGACAAAACCCGGTATCATCATATATGTGGTGGGCTCCTACTTTTATGATAAAAAATCATGACAGAAAATGGGCTTTTCGTCCTGGGCGGGCCGGAGACGCAGCTGCATGACATTCTTTGGGCCGTCCATGACGGAAAAAACCGTGGTAGAAGCAAGGGCGAGGAAAATTTCGGGGAGTTCCCGGTTACGATGGGAGGTCGGGGGCCGAGCGATGCGCGTTTCTCTCGTACAGGTACGCGTGTGTGTGCGAGGCGTTGGCTCTAACTGAACCCAAGCGAGGCGTTGGGCTCTAACTGAACCCGAGCGATTGCACTTCAGGCTACGCATTACTGAACCCGAGCTATCGATCGATGGCTGTTAACTGAACCCGATCGACGATTCCTTCGCTACTGCTGCTAACTGAAGCCGATCGATTGGATGAACAGTGAGCGTTGCAGGGGGGTTTGGATGAACAGTGAGCGGTGGTGTTGCCTCTGGATGAACAGGACCCCGTGGTGTGGAGGGCTGGATGAACAGTAGACGGTGGAGGGGTGGCCGTGGAGGGGTGGTTGAATAGGACCCCGTGGTGTGGAAGGCTGGATGAACAGTAGACGGTGGAGGGGTGGCCGTGGAGGGGTGGTTGAACAGGACCCCGTGGTGTGGAGGGCTGGATGAACAGTAGACGATGGAGGGGTGGTTGAACAATAGCCGGTGGAGTAGCGCGCGGTGGAGGCTAGATGATCAGGAGCCCGTGGAGTCTGGAGGAGGTCGACGGTAGCCCATGCAGGCTGGAGGAGGTCGACGGTGGAGATGAACAGTATCCCGTGGAGTCCCGTTTTGCGGTACGCCACACCCCTCCCGATGAACAGGACCCCCGTTTCGACCGTAGCGCTCCAACACAAGTCCGTTTCGTCCGTTTTGCGGTACGCACACCCCTCCTGATCAACTGGACCCTCGTTTCGACCGTAGGAGGTCCGT
>NC_057813.1:719933870-720046639 GCF_018294505.1 Triticum aestivum
CGTTTCATCCGTTTTGTGGTACGCCACACCCCTCCCGATCAACAGGACCCCCGTTTCGACCGTAGGAGGTCCTTTTCGTCAGTTTTGCGGTACGCCACACCCCTCCCGATCAACAAGACCCCGTTCCGAACGTAGGAGGTCCATTTCCTCCGTTCTGCGGTACGCCAGGCCTCGTTTCCATCGCCTGTTCCATCCAAGCCCTCCTGATGAACACGACCACACATTTCGTTCCGACCCAGCCGGTTGGCTCCCACGCGTTCCATTGCCTCCTGATGAACACGACGCATTCCGTTGCCTCCCCATGAACACGATGCATTTTGTTGCCTCCCCATGTACACGACGCATTTCGTTGCCTCCCCATGTACACGAGCCCTCGCCGTACGTAAGCACGAGTAGGCGTTCGAGACCCCGCCCGTATGTACACATACGTGGCCGTATTTTCTTTCTTGCACCATGGCCGTTGTACGTACGTGTACATGCTACGTGCGCGCCTCTATTACGACACGTGCGCGCCTCTACAACGACCAGTATATATGTACGTACACGTTCGCGACCAGAATAACAACGCTACTTACGCTTCGACCAGGTGGGTCCCGACTGTCAGGCACTTCCTTGCCTGCGAAGATGTAGCTGGTGGGTCCTAGCAGTCAGGGGGGCGAATCGTTTTTTTGCCCGGACGCACTTCCGTGCGTGCGAAGATGTAGCTGGTGGGTCCCAGCAGTCAGGGGGGCGAATCATTTTTTTGCCCGGACGCATTTCCTTGCGTGCGAAGGTGTAGCTGGTGGGTCCCAGCAGTCAGGGGGGCGAATCGTTTTTTTGCCCAGACGCACTTCCTTGCATGCGAAGATGTAGCTGGTGGGTCCCAACAGTCGGGGAAACGTTTTTTTTTCACGAAATACAGTGGCCCGTCCGGTGGGTCCCAGATGTCAGGTGGAGGAATCATACTTTCCGCGTAATAAGGTGGCATTCCTTGCTGCAGCCGTGGACCCACCTGTCAGCCTCTCCACATAAAGTCCATGTCCGAAGGAAGTCGTTCCTTGACCATGTTAACCACGCCGCGCCGAGACCACCAGGGCGGTGGACGACGACGAGGCCTAGGAAGGGGACGACGGGGAGCCGGGGAAGACGCGACAGTGGAAGCCCGCGCAGAGAGGAGTACGAGGGTTCACTGGTTCGGCTGCGGTGTGAGGCTGTCGTCGCCGCAGGGCCTGGCCAGCGGTGGGAATAGTAGGGGGCAGTGAGGCCTCCGCGGTAGCACAGCCGGCCGCGGGAGGCAGGAGCATGCGGCACGACCGGCGCTGCTTTGGTCGGCTGGAGCAATAATACCAAAAGTTGAAGAAGCACTACAGCCGTTGGATGGACATCGTATGGTCACTGGAACTAGAATTGTTCATATTGACTAAAGTTGACAAAGGCCCCCGTCCCAGTCAACTTAGTAGGCCCACAAGTCAGCCTCCCACCATGGTGGGTCCCAGCTAGCAGGGGGAGTATTCATTTTTTGTGCGTAATAAGGAGGCACTTTCGGTGGGTCCAAGCTGATAGCGAGAGGAACATTTTTTTCGCGAAATACGTTGGCCCGTCTGGTGGGTCCCAGCAGTCAGGGGGGAAACTTGTTTTTGGCGAAATAAGGTGGCCCATCCGGTGGGTCCCTGCTGTCAGGTGGAGGAATAATTATTTTCCGCGTAATAAGGAGGCACTTCCTTGCGGCCGCCTGGACCCAGCTGTCAGCCTCTCCACGTACAGTACTCTTCCGATGGAATTCGGTCGTTGACCATGTTGACCACGCCGCGCCGAGAGCACCAGGGCGGTGGTCTAGATGACGACGAGGCCTAGGAAGGGGACGATGCGGAGCCGGGGAAGACACAACAGTGGAAGCCCGCGCGGAGAGGAGTACGAGGGTTCACTGGTTCGGCTGCGGTGTGAGGATGCTGTCGCCGCAGAATAACAAGGGGTGTGGGTGAGTAGAGGGATGGCCTGGCCAGCGGTGGGAGTAGTACGGGGCGGTGAGGCCTCCGCGGCATCACAACCGGCCACGGGAGGCAGGAGCACGCGACACGACCGGCGCTACTTTGGGCGGTTCGAGCAAGAAGACTAGAGGTTGAAGAAGCACTACGGGCGTTGGATGGACATCGTACGATCACTGCAGCTAGAATCGTTTATATTGACAAAGTTGACAAAGCCTTTGGTACGCGTCAACTTAGTCGGCCCACAGCTCGGATTTGGTAAAGAACCTATAGCCCATTTGCGATTTGTAAGAATGTACAACCCATTTTTTCATTCTAATGGAATTTACTACAGCCCATTTACAGTTTGTTAAAAGTACAACCCAACTTCTAGCTAGGACAACGATTAATAATTTCAAACAACCGCTCAAAATAGAATTCAAAAAAAAATCCCACATTTTGATGGGATCCGAAATATTTTTATCCGAAATTTCTAGTTAGATTAAATATAATTTCAAAATAAAGTTGTATTACGTTAAAATCCAACGTAATATTGCGCGCGCAACAAGTAATGAAATTAAAATTTCCAAATTCCAAAAATATATATTTTTCAAACTAATTACGTATTTGGTGCATAGTAACTGCCCAGTTATTATAATTACATCCCATTTATTATTTCTTAAAGTCCATTTCCTTGTTAAGCCTAATGCATACCTCCTAGGAAATTTTGCAGCCCAGCGGGGCGGAGGATAACAAGTTGACACGGATATTGTGTACAACTGTCGGCCCAGTTGTATTGCTGATGTTGAAAAAAAGGCCTGTGTAGTACAGTACAACCTAACATGGTTACTCAGCCCACATTCAGCGACACCGGAAAGGCCCAAACAAGGCTTCTGTACAACTTTTTGAAGTCACTGAGCTCAATTAATAACTTAAAAAAAGTTAGATTACAGTGGAACCTAATTAAAGTCTGTCACGAGCAAATAAATAATTCAACGGGTCCCACTTGTGCGTGCGCGCGCGCGCGCGTGTGTGTGTGTGAAAGAGAGAGATGTAGAGAGAGAGACCCATCGGTCGATGCTCGTAAATACATCGTTCAGCCATATGCATTGCTGATGCTCAGTAAAAACTTATATAGTTGACACAATCATATAGAACATCATAGCACACTGAACTTGCATACAAAAATTTCACGCATGCGACACAATCAGGATGGAAGCAGTGGATCGCTACGGGAAGGGCTATGTTGAAACCCCCGAAGTCGTACATAACGGTTCATTGTCTTTATAAATGATGGGGAAATATCTTGAATGTTATGCAAAGAAAACAGACAGACAACACAATAAGTTCTGCTAGCACATTAAGTTGACGTACAGCCCTTTCTAAAAAAAGTTCAGGTACAAAATTAGAACAGGTCACAATCAAATGTACTAGCATATCAGTGCTTCAAACCCATAGCTCGGATTTAACTAGTACTATCTGACAAGATTAAGTTGTTTCCTCAAATTAGAACACATCCAGGCAGCCAGCCCTGGCTCTTCTCCCAAAGAAGCAGTGGCCTCCGCCACGCGATGGAGTAGGCCATGTGCCATCCATCATTTCGAGCAACATGAGGAAAGTCTGACGTTGACTCCTGTAATGGACGTCGTCGACGGACGCTAGCACCAGCGGTGGCGGCAGGACTTCGATTGATGGATTGACCACTTCTTCGACATGCATGAACACTCAATATAGGTACAGCCCTAACGTGGTCTGCGGCAGCCTTGGTGGAGACGAATAGTACAACCCCAGTTCCTGCACCGGTATCTCAACACCAATCACCTTCGGTATGGTGGACGACTTCTTCATCCATGCCATAACCATCAGAGCCCAGCTATCTGGAGGAACAAACATACTTACTAGCTCACCTCCAAGGTCGTTGATAAGTTCGTTCATGGACTCGCTATTCCAAGCACGTTGAGGCATGCCGTGGAAGGTAAGCTTTGTTAAAAACTCAAGCTCAGAGGGCACCGAGCCCCATCCTGGGTGCCACCGATCAAAGCTCACCAGCGCGCCATCGCAGAACAAACGCCAGGAAGATTCGAACACACGACTACAGTCGAAAGTTGTCCGGAACCTGACGAAGAAATCAGCCGGTGGCAGACAGACTTCGACGAGCAAGTCACTTATTTGGATGCCGTGCGCAATGCCAAGAGCTTTGACAAGGTCGTCCGGCGAGACGGGAGGCCGGTCGCCGTTGATGGTTACCATCAGCACTTTGCTGGCAAACTGGTCGTCAAGCGCCGCCATGCCACTGTTGAGCGACAACACGCAGTGACCGAAGGCAGGACGGACCTCAGGATATCCGGCTCGGAGATCCGCATTAACCAGCGACATGATAGTGCGCTTGAGTACAGGGAGTACAGGAGGGGGATTTGGGGGAACTGGAGTAGGACTCGAGATTCCAAAGGTGGGGGAGGGGCGGGAGACTGGGGATGAAAAGGTAGCATGAATTTCGAGCACGCGCCAATATTCTCTCGGCACGCAAGCGCACGAAAACACCGGTGGCGCCCACATGTCAGCCCAAGAGTCCTTATTCTTTCTTTTTTGGAGAGCCCGGCCTTTTTTCCAAGTTCTTTTGGGAGCCCGGCCTGAGAGTCATAATTGACCTATTTGGCATTGCGTTACTACTGGCCCATATTGAACGACACCTCACTGGCCCAAACAAGTGTACATCATCGAAAAGACAGTGAGCTCAAATTATATAACTTGAAAGAAGGAGATATACTCTGAACACTTGAGAATGGTGATGCCCTCATTTAGCCCACCAGTAGTTCGAGACAATAAACAGTTCGAAACAACGATATATACAACATTCAAACACTGACTAGTGACTACTACTGACATAAACAGCAATACATGATAGTTCATAAGAACTCTTGCTACACCACAAAAACGCACCCATCTGCGGCGCTCAGACTCTCGTGATCCAGACGAGAATGACATTCTAAACAGAAGCAACTATTACATAGTAAGAGTGATATAGACGAGGATGAACAAATGACAAGGAATATGCATAAAAAAAGAAAGAACTACCCATCAAGAACCAGCAGCAAAGATGTCGGAGTATTGGGCCACGGGTAGGCTCACCCGAGTCCCTGGATTTATCAAGACTTTGGGCCAGCTCCGCCTAGCTGGGCCCCATGCTGAAGCTCCGCCCTGTGGGATCGGCTGGCTCAGCGGCCAGGTGCCAGAGGGCGCCGACCCAAGACTACGACGCTCCGAGTGACCGGCTCCTGGCGGCCGCCCTCCAGAGAGGGCGGCAACAGGCAGGCGGCCACCTCACGACTACGGGGTGGCCGAGCTCCCATCGAGAGTACAAGTCAAAGCATGGCTATAGTGAAGCACGTAGCCTCCCACGCTCAAGACGGGTGTGGCTACAATGCTCCGTACAGACGGAGATCTCCGCACGACGGAGCACTGTGCCGTATCTACCCTGACGTCGCTCCGGCCACGCGGGGCTCTGTTCCCCACGACGGCCTGTCGGTACAGCCCGCCAGAGGCGGGCCCTATCGGGCAGTGACCCCAAGGAAGACGGCGGAAGCTCAACCAGGCGGATTAGAGAGGGGCCGGCCTCCAGCAGGCGGCCGTCCCTTGTCCCGAGGCGAGCACGCCATGAAGCTGATAAGACCAGGTGTGGCTACAGTGTCCTCCCACCAGGCGGAGGGACTATAGCCACACTAAGATGACCAAGCCCCCGTCACTAACGACACGGCTACATTGAGCAGCCACCAACCAGTCGGCAGGGCCCACCAGGCGGCGGGCCCCAGCAGTCGGCGGAGAAGCCGGAGGCTGGAGACACTAACAGCCGGGCCAAGCAGCCGGCCAGATTACCATTGTACCCCTGGGGGGTAGGTCTATATAAACCCCCCAGGCCACCCATGCAAAGGGTTTCCACTCCATTAGAACTAGCCACCCCCCTAGAGCAGGAGGAGAGCTAGCCTTGCCTCCTTCTGCCTCTAGCACACAGCTCGAGGAGCACCATTGTATCACTTGTGCCTTAGTGATCATGCGGAGACCCCGCAGAGCAGGACTAGGGGTGTTATCTCCTAGGAGAGCCCCGAACCTGGGTAAAGTATGCCGACGTTCGTGTCTACGCCTTATCCCGCTTCCAGGCACCGACGACGTTCTACTCGCTCCCACCATGATAAGCCATCCATTGGCATATGTCGCACCCAACCCCCGACATTTGTCGCCCACCGTGGGGCGAGGTGCACCATCTCCTGGAGATCTGCTCTGGACGGGAACCCTATTCCTTCCTGGCGAGTGTAGCCAACCCAGCACGCCCGACGGCGTCAGCCCTGACGCGCTGCACGGCGTGGAGATCGTCTGCGTGGCGAGCTGCCTTGCTGACCTCGTCGGCGAGATCAACCTCTCCGACGAGCCGACCTTTGATGCGGGCACAAGCTGCCCTGAGAGCCGCCTCGTCAGCCTCCTCGACCAGCTCCGTGTTGCCAGCGAGCCTGCTGTGGACCTGGAGTCCGTCGGCTCGACCAATCCAATGATCGTCGACTCCGACACGGCATCGCTCGACGCGTTCCCCACCAACGTGGTGGTCTACGACGAGCCACCTTGTCGGTGTCAAAACCGGCGGATCTCGGGTAGGGGGTCCCGAACTGTGCATCTAGGCGGATGGTAACAGGAGACAAGGGACACGATGTTTTTACCCAGGTTCGGGCCCTCTTGATGGAGGTAAAACCCTATGTCCTGCTTGATTAATATTGATGATGTGGGTTACAAGAGTAGATCTACCACGAGATCAAGGAGGCTAAACCCTAGAAGCTAGCCTATGGTATGATTGTTGTTCGTCCTATGGAGTAAAGCCATCCGGTTTATATAGACACCGGAGAGGGCTAGGGTTACACAAAGTCGGTTACAAAGGTAGGAGATCAACATATCCGTATCGCCAAGCTTGCCTTCCACGCCAAGGAAAGTCCCATATGGACACGGGACAAAGTCTTCAATCTTGTATCTTCATAGTCTTGGAGTCCGGCCGATGATGGTAGTTCGGCTATCCGGACACCCCCTAGTCCGGGACTCCCTCAGTAGCCCCTGAACCAGGCTTCAATGACGATAAGTCCGGCGTGCATATTGTCTTCGGCATTGCAAGGCGGGTTCCTCCCCCGAATAATTCATAGAAGATTGTGAACACCACGATAGTGTCCGGCTCTGCAAAAATAATTTCCACATACCACCGTAGAGAGAATAATATTACACAAGATCAATCTGCTGACGTATCCTGTGGCGTGACGTCACACCACTTCCAAGCCTTTACTCGAATTGTTTTTATTGCTCCACCTCAGCACGTTTAGCGAGGCAGTTTCCTTGGCACGTCTTGTCGAAGCAGAGATCGTGTTCCCCTTATTCCGGGATTCCCATTAATACGGACGTGGGTAACCCAACCGTGCCATTGATTGCGGCGCTTGGGAGATAAGCAAGTTTTATCAGGCCGGTGGGGACGCATGCTTCCGTCCGCCCATATAAGGGGATAAAGATCCAATACTTTTACCTGCGCCTTCTTCCTCCTTGGCTTATCCATCTCTGCGAACTCGAGCTCTAGCGCCCAAGCCCGCACATCTCACCTCAACCTTCTCCAAATATGTCCGGAGCGGGAGGCAAGTGGGTGGCCTCCTCCGTCACGGAGGGGCATATCCAGAAGCTGCGCAGCGCCGGATACTTGTCCAGCGACATCGCGCATCGGCTCCCCGAAGAGGGAGAGTTCATCCCCACCCCCAGGCCCCATGAGAGGGTAGTATTCCTTCCCCATTTCCTTCGCGGACTGGACTTCCCACTTCATCCCTTTGACCGGGGGCTCATGTTCTACTACGGCCTAGATTTCCACGATCTGGCCCCAAATTTTATTCTCAACATCTCGACTTTTATCGTCGTGTGCGAGGCCTTCCTCTGCATACAGCCCCACTTTGGCTTGTGGCTCAAGACCTTCAGTGTCAAGCCGAAGGTTGTGAAGGGCAGCCAAGCGGAGTGCGGAGGCGCCATGGTGGGCAGGATGTCCCACGTTACGTGGCTGGAGGGCTCCTTTGTGGAACCCATCAAGGGGTGGCAATCAGGGTGGTTCTATATCACCGAGCCGTGAGATACCGAATGGGCAGCGGTGCCCGAATTCAGATCCGGTATCCCTACACGGCTCACCTCCTGGAAAGAGAGTGGCCGGATCTGGGGGAATTCGGAGGAGCTGACCGGACTCCAAGCCTGTCTCCAGAAGCTGGTGGACAAGAAGCTCAAGCTTGTCAACGTAGTCCAGGTCATGCTCATCCGCCGGATTCTCCCATGCCAACGACGGGGCTTCAACATGTGGGAGTTCGATCCGGCGCAGCACCAGACTTTGAATGGGCTCTTCGACACCATGTACGAAGAGGTCTCGAAGGTGCTGTTCAAGGGCGCCGAGGCTCCCGCATCCGCTACCGAAGATCGCGGATTCAGCTCGCAGCGTCCAGCTAACGAGGTAAGTGATATTGTCCTTTACGGGACGCTTGTTATAGTTTGACTCTATGTGGGATCTAAACTCCCTTTCCTTTGATAGGACTGGTTGAAGAAGGCGGCACAGGCTATCTGTCCGACCCCATTGCCAGAGGACCCAGCTAACGCCCGCCTAACAGGGCTGCTGGCTCTGGCACCCCACGTGGTGCCGGAGAAGAAGGCCAAGAAGAAGGCCACGGGGACTCGGAGGAGTTCCCGTTTTCAGGTGCTATCGGATGATGAATCCGAGGCCGACTCCTCCCACCTAGGCGAGGAGGAGAAGAAGAAAGCCTCTCCCCCAGCAGGGGGAGGGAAGAAAAGGAAGGCCTCCCCAACAAGGGAGGCCGAAGGGTCCAAGAGGGGAAAAACTCTTCCCCCGGACAGTTCCGCCAATGCCAGTGACGACGACGAGGACTGGCCTCCAAGGGCCAAGCCTCTGGCGAGATCGTAAGTATCCGGACTCCCGAATAACTTGAAGGTTTTCGTTTTCCGCCACATTATGTCTTTCTAATGCCGCATACAACCCTGCAGTCCGCCTAAGGATGATCTCCCCGCTTCGTCGAGCGGGTCCTTAGGGGCGTCAGATATGGTTTCTCTTCCGACTGCCTCCACCCCCCGTGACGCGAATGATGCCGAGGTGGGATCCCAGGAAGGGACCCACCAGGAGGAGAGGGCCCCGGAGGTGTCGCAGGACTACCTCCCGGACTTTGCACCGGACTCTCTGGCGAGCGACCCCTTCGTAAGAAGGGCAAGACCGCGACGCCGGCTGCCTCCGTCCAACCGAAGGTGCCGGATAATTTGCTGGAGGCGCTCAACGGCGCCTCCATCGAAGAGGAACACCGCACTGTTATGAGTGCGGTGATTCAGAAGGTTCAGCTCGCCAAGAGTGGGCTGACCGAAGCCTGCAACAACCTTCTAACAGGCTTTGAGGTAAGAATTTCAATATATGTAAAATGGTACCGCATAGACAGTAGCCCCTGATGCTCGGTTCGGTGTTCGGAAAGAAAAGCCGGACTGAGGATCTTTAGAAAGATAAACGCAGGAGTCATGAAAATATGTCAATATGGGATTGCAGGCTGCGCTGCTGAACTATGCCGCACTGACTGCGGAGGTCAAAACTTTGAAGGAAAACCTCGAGTGGTCCGAGATCAAGCTCGGCCATGCCAAGAAGCAGCTCGAGGAAAAAGAAGGTGAGTAATACCTTATGAAAATTGTACCTTACAGAAAAGGATTTTGGTTGCAAGAAAAATGACAAGGATAACTGGGGTATTGCAGGGGCCACTAACGAGGTGGCGACCCTGAAGGAGGCGGTGGCCGCGGCCGACGCAATGCGGCTGCGGAGCGCACCGAGCGAGAGAAACAGGAGGCGCGGGTGGCGGAGGTACAACAAGAGCTCCAGGATCTCGTGAGAAAACATGAGAGCCTGGAGCGTGACTCGAAGACTCGAGAGTCTGAGCTTGCGACAGCTCTTGAGAGTGCCAAAGCCGCTAAGGCCGAAGCCTACAAGGCCCTCCAGGAGATAGAGGCGGTGAAGAAAATAGCAGCTGGTAAGGCATTTTTCATGCAAAGTAAGCATGTGAGTGTTAATTACCTGTCGCTTACCCGAATTCGGAGCTCTCCAGGAGCGTTCGCAGACCTTCCCCGCAGCGTGTCCGATGCTACTGTATTCTACCGGGCTGAGGAGGGGAGCTCGACGGAGAAGGTCTTCTGGTCTCAGTATGCTGAGGCTGAACATCCGGTGCCCCTTAGCGACCAGCTGAAGCAGCTGGTCGAGCTCCACAAGGCGGCCGAACAGGCCATGAAGGGCCTCATAGTTCGGCTGTGGCCTAAGGAGGCTATGCCTGGGAGCTACTTTGGCCTGGTGCGGCGGCTGGTGGACGCGTGCCCGTGGGTTGAAGTCATCAGGCACTCCGCCTGTATCGAGGGTGCGCGTCGGGCCCTTGCCCGCGCAAAGGTGCACTGGGGCAAGATGGATGCCCAGAAGCTTGTGACGGACCCCCCACCTGAGGGCAAGGAGCATCGCACGCCCGAGATGTATTATAGGAGTGTGCTGAAGGGCGCCCGCATTATTGCGGGTGAGTGCTCCAAAGATGTAATATTTGAGTAGACTCGCATTTTTGTTATCCTGTGCGCTGAAAACTTGGTTCATATGCGCTAAGCAACGCTTGTTAATTTAAAATATTACCTTCTGTGCGGCTGTTTATCAAATCTGAGAGATGGCAAGTCGTCGGCTTCAGCCCCCATGCCACGAGTGCTGGGGTGTTCGGGATAAACTTGAGCGCTCTTGTTCCCATTTTTGGGTCCATCTAGGGAGGCGCTCAACACAACGGACAAGGCACCGAACTTATAATGCTTGAACACTCTCACTTTGCCATAGAATTCTATAATTTTAAATTTCGGCAAAGCCCCTAGTTTTCGGAAGGCCGAATTTGGGGCGCTATCCATGCCTTGGCCGGACAGAATCCGGCTCCTCGCTCGAAGCGGCATAAGTCTTTAGGGACTCGCAAAGAACCTCTCGAACAGCGACCGGCTCTCGCCTCATCATGACGGTCAGTTTTAGCTTTCTCCACTGAGGCGTTAACCCAGCTCAACTGGGGCGCAATCGCAGTGGTTCTCCCAGTGCTACCTTAGCCGATAAAACGGAACGTAAGGTACCAAAACATGGGAGCCAGGCAAACCCAACTATTGACCCAAGAACATGATTTGGAGCCGATGCATATAATGCTATAAGTTCGGGGTGCCGCACTTGTGAAAGTGTTCGGACTTATCACACCATAACGCGGGAAACATAAGCCCCTGGTGTATTTAGCCGTACCAAAACGTACGGATGCAACATGTTATAGATGAACATATGTGTAAGAAAGAAATGCAATTAGAAGCAAAAATGTGCTGCATTGCTTTATTCAAATAAAAACCGCTGTAAGTGCAGGACGATACAAGTGGTGCGGTAAGCAAGGGATGGGACTGTTTAACATGTCCCCCTCCAGGGGTAGGCTGCATAAAACAGATTTAATGCTCATAATGGAGACCACCTGGATTTTCGTTGTAGCCTTTCTCCTTCCCTGGCTGTTGTATAGTGGGTTCGGCATGTCTGCTGCCGGACAGGGCCTCTGACGAACAGAGTCCTGTGGGTAAGAAATAAAAGGAAAAGAAAAAAGAAACGACACACTTAAGAGCCCCTGGTGCGGTTGAGCCGCAGTCTGGGCTTATCCTGGTCGAGCCCCTTGCCCCATGCCCATGGTATCTTCAGAGCGTAATGGAATACGCGAAGGGTCTGTCTTAGTGTTTTACAGGGGCTGGGGTTGGGGCCGCACTGCTACGCGTGCTTGGAACGTGCCACGTGGTCATGTTGTAGGTTACTCCGGGCACGCTTAGCTGTGTCCGGCCGCTTGGCAGCCGGACTCGAAAATTGCCTTAAAAGGCTGCTTTGTGCTTCTGCCGCGAGAGCCGCTGTATGTTCCTCCATTCGGAGGGAGCGTTCAGTGTTTCCGTTGACCGTGATGACTCCTCTAGGGCCTGGCATCTTGAGCTTGAGGTATGCATAGCGCGGCACAGCATTGAACTTTGCGAACGCGGTACGTCCGAGCAAGGCATGATAGCCGCTGCGGAACGGGACTATGTCGAAGATTAACTCCTCGCTTCAGAAGTTATCCGGGGATCCGAAGACAACTTCCAGTGTAACTGAGCCTGTACAATTGGCTTCTACACCTGGTATGACGCCTTTAAAGGTCGTCTTGGTAGGTTTAATCCTTGAGGGGTCTATGCCCATTTTGCACACCGTGTCCTGATAAAGCAGGTTTAGGCTGCTACCGCCGTCCATCAGGACTCTGGTGAGATGAAATCCATCGACGATTGGGTCTAGAACCAATGCGGCGAACCCACCATGGCGAATGCTGGTGGGGTGGTCCCTTCGGTCAAAGGTGATCGGGCAAGAGGACCATGGATTGAACTTCGGGGCAACTGGCTCCATCACGTATACATCCATGAGTGCAGGCTTCCGCTCCCTTTTGGGTGTGTGCGTGGCATATATCATGTTCATCGTCCGCACCTGTGGGGGGAAACCCTTCTGTCCTCTATTGTTCGGCGGTCGGGTCTCTTCCTCGTCGTCGCTATGTAGCCCCTTGTCGCTGTTTTCGGCAATTAACTTGCCTGCCTGCTTGAACACCCAACAGTCCCTATTGGTGTGGTTAGCTGGCTTTTCAGGGGTGCCATGTATCTGGCACAAGCGGTCGAGAATTCGGTCCAAATTGGATGGACCCTGAGTTGTTCTTTTGAATGGCTTCTTCCGTTGACCGGGCTTAGAGCCTCTGAATCCGGCATTGACTGCCGTATCCTCACTATTATCGCCGTTAATGCGGCGTTTGTTTTTGTTGCGACGCGACCTGCCACTACGGTCCTTGATATCCGGACTGCCAGAATTTTTGTTGAGGTTGTTGCTGCGTGCTAGCCAACTGTCCTCACCTGCACAGAAGCGGGTCATGAGTGATGTAAGGGCTGCCATGGATTTTGGCTTTTCCTGTCCCAGGTGTCGGGCAAGCCACTCGTCGCGGATGTTATGCTTGAAGTCCGCGAGGGCCTCGGCATCCGGACAGTTGACGATTTGGTTTTTCTTGGTTAAGAACCGTGTCCAGAATTGTCTGGCCGATTCGTCTGGCTGCTGAATTATGTGGCTTAGGTCATCTGCATCTGGTGGTCGCACGTACGTGCCTTGGAAGTTATCGAGGAATGCGGCTTCCAGGTCCTCCCAGCTCCCGATTGACTCTGCTGGCAAGCTGTTAAGCCAGTGCCGGGCTGGTCCTTTAAGTTTGAGTGGGAGATATTTGATGGCGTGGAGATCGTCTCCGTGGGCCATGTGGATGTGGAGGAGATAGTCCTCGATCCATACCGCGGGGTCTGTTGTGCCATCATAAGATTCAATATTGACGGGTTTAAACCCTTCTGGGATTTGATGATCCATTACCTCATCTGTGAAGCACAGTGGGTGTGCGGCGCCTCTGTACTGGGCGATATCGCGACGGAGCTCAGAAGAGCTTTGTCTGTGGTGTTCGGCCCGGCCGGACTTACTATGTCCGGGGTGACGGTGATCGTCACGTATCGTGGGGCGCCCACGTGATCCATAGATCGATCTTGATTGTCTTACCTTATCCTCCAATATGTCTCACAGGTCCGGAGTGTTCCCCTATGTCCTTGTGCTTTTCGAGCGATGCCGGGGTACGGGTCTAGTGAAGGGCCTTGAGGCCTCTCTGTCGCGACCACGGGGTGGTCGATCAGCCGTATTGTCTCCTGGTGAAGCGGGATCGTATGCCTCCACCTCTAATCGGGGGAGCAGCTTACGTTTGGGATAGCTTTTGGAGGGGCGTTCGAGTTCATGCTCTTTGGCTGCGAGGACTTCGGTCCATCTGTCGGCTAGCAGATCTTGATCAGCTCTAAGCTGCTGCTGCTTTTTCTTGAGGCTGTTTGCCGTGGCCATAAGCCTGCGTTTGAAACGCTCCTGTTCGACGGGATCCTCAGGCACGACGAATTCGTCGTCGTCAAGGCTTGCCTCATCTCCGGAGGGAGGCATATAGTCCTCTACCTCTTCTTCTGCCGCTCTCTCATGAGGGCTGGCGTCCCCCTCCTCTTGTGCTGGATCTTGCTGGAGTGGGTTGTCTTCGGCGCTATCTGGTGTATTATTGTCTCCGGTGCCGGAATCCTCATTCTTGCTATGGTGGGATTTAGAGCGGCGCCGCTGACGCCGGCGCTTGGGATGTTTCTTGGAGGGGTCATCCTCCGCTATTCCTTCGCCGTTCCCATCCTTTGGGATGTCCACCATGTATATGTCGTATGAAGAGGTGGCTTTCCAGTGCCCGGTGGGCGCTGGTTCTTGGTCGTCTCTGGCATCGTCGTCCATACCGTCGATGTCCTCAGAGTCGTAATCTAGCATGTCGGTTAGATCGTCGACAGTGGCTACCAAGTGGTGGTGGGTGGGCTCTAAATTTCTTCGTCGTCCGCATCCCAACCGTCCTGGCCGCAGTCCGTCCAGGCCTCTCCTGATAACGAGAGGTACTTTAGCGAACTCAAGATGTCGCCAAAATGTGAGTGTTGAAAGATGTCCGCCGCGGTGAACTCCATGATCAGCGCCCAATCGGATTCGACTGGAGGGGGCGTGGGAGGTCCGGAGTCCGGCACCTCGGAGTCACGAGCTTTATGGGGGACAAGATCGGTGTTCGGCTCTATCGCCATAGAGGTTGCAGCCCCCGAGGCGGTGTCTAGGCATCCATCCTCGATCTGCGGAGCTGGCTCCGAATTGAAGATCGGAGTGGTTTCGAGTGCGGCCTCCAGGGTACTGTCCGATGGCAGAGCTAAATCATGCCCTACGTGACAGTGCGGCACGCTCGGCTGTGGCTTGAATCCGTCGAAGATCAAGTCCCCGCGGATGTCAGTCGTGAAGTCCAAACTTCCAAATCTGACCTGACGGCCCGGGGCGTAACTTTCGATCTTCTCTACATGTCCAAGCGAATTGGCCCCCAGTGCAAAGCCGTCGAATACGAAGATCTATCCGGGGAGGAAGGTCTCACCCTGGACTACATCGTTGATGATGATCGAAGAAGCCATCGAGCCTATCGGTGACGACACAGAGGAACTCTCAATGAAAGCACCAATGTCAGTGTCAAAACCGGCGGATCTCGGGTAGGGGGTCCCGAACTGTGCGTCTTGGCGGATGGTAACAGGAGACGAGGGACACGATGTTTTTACCCAGGTTCGGGCCCTCTTGATGGAGGTAAAACCCTACGTCCTGCTTGATTAATATTGATGATGTGGGTTACAAGAGTAGATCTACCACGAGATCAAGGAGGCTAAACCCTAGAAGCTAGCCTATGGTATGATTGTTGTTCGTCCTATAGACTAAAGCCATCCGGTTTATATAGACACCAGAGAGGGCTAGGGTTACACAGAGTCGGTTACAAAGGTAGGAGATCTACATATCCGTATCGCCAAGCTTGCCTTCCACGCCAAGGAAAGTCCCATCCGGACACGGGACGAAGTCTTCAATCTTGTATCTTCATAGTCTTGGAGTCCGGCCGATGATGGTAGTTCGGCTATCCGGACACCCCCTAGTCCGGAACTCCCTCACACCTCCTTGCGAGTACAGCGGTGGGAGCACCGTCACGGAGGTACTCGTCATCAACAGTTAAGAGCACTCGGATGGGCGTGCTCAAGATCCCCTCGACGCCACTCTGCGCGACCTCATGCCGCCCATTCCCGAGGGCGCGGACGCTGAGGCACTGGAGGCACGCCGCCTCCAGCTTCTCGAAAATGCTGGCCGCCTGGCCAGCATGCGCCGGCTTTTGGATGCCTATCAGCACGAGATGGACCGGGCCGTAGGCGGCACGCCGGCTCCTGATGGGCCTAGCCACCTCGGCATAGTTCGGCAGCATGGCGCAACCGTTGCCAGCATGTTCGGGGCAAAGAGCCCGTCTACGCCACACCTGCGGAAATCATCCGGGCCGCCCAGGCGGTAACGGATGAGCTGGAAAGATGCGACGGCGATGAGCGCCGCCACATGACGGAGCGAGTCCAGCAGCTCCTAGATGCGGCTGCCGCGCAGCACGAGGCCGCGTGCCGCGCCGAAGTCCCACCCGGATGAAACAACGAGCCGCCCCCATGCCGAGATCATGGGGCGACCTCCCGGACACCGACTGGTGGCGCCCGCGGAGGAAAGGGCAACGAGCCGGCTGCCAGCCGCAGTCGGACACGCCTCTCCATCTAGCAGGACGAAGACGGCCGCCCTCATGCAGTAGAGCGGCGAGGTGACCTGGCGCCTCCCCCGCCTCGTGGAGCGAGATACCCCACTCCGCCTCCTATCACGCATCCGACACTCGGAGACCGCCTTGGCCGTCGAGAGGGAGTCGGAGAGAATGGTGCTCGCCATCGGATCGATCGTCTCAACCAATCCCTGGAGCTTGAAGAAGGAGATGCGCTGGGCCCGCCCTATTTCGGCCCCCTAATCCAAGATGAGCCCTTCCCTAAGGGGTTCACCCTTCCGCGAGACACACCCAAGTATACCGGCTCCGTGAAGCCGGAGGACTGGCTGGTCGACTACTCCATGGCCGTCAGTATAGCAAATGGCAACAAGTGCGTTACCGTGAAGTACGTCCCGCTCATGCTTCAGGGCACTGCCCGGACGTGGCTCAATAGCCTGAAGCCCTGCAGCATCAACAACAGGGTTGATTTCACCGAGGTCTTCATCCGCAACTTCACCAGCACCTACAAGCGGGCTCCCAAGCCCCGACAGCTCTCCTTGTGCATCCAAGGGCCCACGGAGTCAACTCGCGACTACCTCACGCACTGGACCGAGCTGCGCAATTCTCGTGAAGGCGTGCACGAGTACTTCACTGCCGGGTGCCGAGAGGGCACCCTCCTCAAGCACTGACTCCTCTGTGACGAGCCCGAGACCCCCGATGAGCTGTTGTTCATCGCCGACAAGCATGCCACGACCGACTCCTCCATGAAGGCGGAAATCCTGGTTGATGCGTCCGGCAAGGTGGCCCCTCGGGCACCTCGAACTCCGGTTGGTGACACCAGTCAGCGACATCAACCAGGTGATAACAAGCGGAAGGCCACCCAGCCGGCTTCCACCAGCCGGCAGGTGGCGACGGTCGAGGATCAGCAGCCAGAAGGGCAGCCGGCCCCCAAGCGGCAGAAGGGCGGCAAGATCAATTGGTTGCCTGCTTTCTCTTACGAGCAAACCTTGGATGCACCCTGCAAGTTCCATAGCGGCGCGAAGCCCTCCAACCACACCACTCGGAAGTGTCACTTGCTCACTAGAATTGCCAAGGGGGATGGACTCCTGCCTCCTCCACCTGCCGGACCGCCGCCTCCTCAGCCCCAGCAGCCGGCGGCCCGACCAGTCGGCGCCATACAAGACGAGTACCCGGAGGAGCACGGAGCCTATGTTGTGTTTACCAGCGTGGCCGATGACAGGCGCAGCAGCCAGCAACAACAACAAGAAGTGCAGGCAGTGGCCTCCAATACTCCAGAGTTCATGCATTGGTCCGAGAAGCCTATCAGTTGGAGCAGGGCCGACCACCCGGAAGTGATTCCTTCCCCCGGTTCGTATGCCCTGGTCCTAGAAGCTACCCTTGCAACGGAGAGGCGATCAGCCCGTTTTTCCAGAGTCTTGATAGATGGCGGCAGCGGCATCAATATCCTCTACCGTGACATGATGGAGAAGTTGGGAATCAAGCAGAAGCAGCTCGTCCCCAGTCGGACTGTATTCCATGGTATAGTCCCTGGCCTTTCGTGCTCACCAATTGGCAAGACCTCTTTGGAGACAAGAATCACTTCCGCCGAGAGTCAGTCTGGTTTGAAGTGGTGGACCTTGAGAGCCCCTACCATGCACTGCTAGGCCAGCCTGCTCTGGCCAAATTCATGGCAGTCCCCCACTACGCCTACCTCAAGATGAAGATGCCGAGTACCAAGGGAATCCTGACAGTAGTCGGAGACTACAAGAAGTCGATTGCTTGCGCTGCAGATAGAAGCCGGCTAGCTGAGTCCCTCGTGATTGCTGCCGAGAAGCGGCTCCTTGACCGGGTGGTGGCGTTGGCAGGCAAGAAGCCGGAAATGTCCCCCACCCCCCAGGAGTCGGAGGTTGAGGGCTCGTTCAAGCCGGCCAAGGAAACAAAGAAAATACCCTTGGACCCAGAGCACCCGGAGAGGCACGCTGTCGTAGGCACAGGCCTTGACAGCAAATAGGAAAGCGAGCTCATCGATATCCTCTGTGAGAATCGGGACATCTTTGCGTGGTCTCCCAAAGAAATGCCGGGTGTTCCCACGGATTTCGCCGAGCACAACCTACACGTCCGACCTTACGTCAAGCCGGTCAGGAAGCCGTTGCGCCGCCTATCGGAAGAGAAGAGAAGAGTTGTCGGAGAAGAGATAGCCCGGCTCCTAGCAGCCGGATTCATCATGGAAGTATTCTTTCCAAAGTGGCTGGCCAACCCAGTCCTGGTGTTGAAAAAGAACAAGCAGTGGCGCATGTGCATGGACTACACTAGCTTCAACAAAGCATGCCCCAAAGATCCCTTTGCTCTGCCAAGGATTGATCAAGTAATAGACTCCACAGCCGGATGCGAGCTGTTGAGTTTCTTGGATGCATACTCCGGGTATCACCAGATAAAACTGAACCCGGCCGACAGGCTGAAGACCGCCTTCATCACGCCGTTTGGATCCTTCTGCTACCTGACCATGACGTTTGGCTTGAGAAACGCCGGCGCCACGTTTCAGCGTTGCATGCAGAAGTGCCTCCTCAAGCAACTCGGCAGAAATGCCCATGTATATGTGGATGATGTGGTGGTGAAGACGGAGAAGCATGGCACGCTGCTGGAGGACCTCAAGGAGACCTTTGAGAACCTGCACCGATTCCAGATCAAGCTCAACCCGGAGAAATGTGTCTTTGGAGTACCAGCCAGCCAGCTCCTCGGTTTCCTGGTCTCAGAGTAATTGAGATGATGAAAGTGCCCACCCGACTGCTGGACGTGCAGAAATTCACCGACTGCTTGGCGTCAGTCAGCCGTTTCACCAGTCGGCTGGGCGAGAAGGCCCTTCCCCTATACCAACTCATGAAGAAGACCACTTTTTCGAGTGGAACGACAAGGTGGGCGAAGCATTTCTCCAACTCAAGAAGATGTTGGCAACCCTGCCTGTCCTGGCGGCTCCGACTGAGAAGGAGCCCATGCTCCTCTACATTGCAGCCACCAGTCGGGTTGTCAGCATAGTCATGGTAGTAGAGCGCAAGGAGAAGGACAAAGCATTCCCGGTCCAGAGACCGGTGTTTTACTTGAGTGAAGTATTGTCCGCCTCCAAGCAAAACTACCCCCACTACCAGAAGATGTGTTACGGCGTGCACTTTGCCGCCAAGAAGCTGAAGCCCTACTTTCAAGAGCACCCAATAACCGTTGTCTGCACAACTCCGCTTGCTGAGATCATTGGGAGCCGAGATGCTTCTTGGCGAGTGGCCAAGTGGGCTATTGATCTGGCCCCTTACACCGTCTACTACCAGCCTCGCACCGCCATCAAATCACAAGTGTTGGCCGACTTCCTCGTCGATTGGGCCGAGACCCAATATTTGCCGCCTGCGCCAGACTCCACTCATTGGCGGATGCATTTCGATGGTTCAAAAATGCGCACTGGCCTGGGAGCCGGCGTCGTACTCACCTCTCCCAAAGGCGACAAGCTCAAATACGTGTTGCAAGTCCACTTCGCCGCCTCCAACAACGTAGCAGAATATGAGGCACTCATACACGAGCTCCGGCTTGCCAAGGAACTCGGCATTCGCTGGATCTTGTGTTATGGTGACTCCGACTTGGTGGTCCAGCAATCATCTGGCGAATGGGACGCCAAGGATGCAAACATGGTAAGCTACCGTTTCCTTGTGCAGCAACTCAGCGGATACTTTTATGGGTGCGAGTTCCTTCACGTGCCAAGAAATGACAACGAGCAAGCAGATGCTCTGGCACGGATTGGCTCCACCTGACAAGCAATACCAGCCGGCATCGCCCTACGCCGCCTTCTGAAGCCGTCTGTCTAGCCGTCTCCTGATTCAGACTCCATCTTTGTGCCCCCCCCGAAGCAGTCAGATCCGACTTAGCGATCCCAGAGGCCGACACGGGGATTTTGACAGGCGTCCGGGGACTGCTACAGCCGCGCCCGGCCCGAGGACTTCAGAACCCGGCCGGGGGACTTCAGCAGTCGGCCTGGGGACTTCTCCAACACAGCAGGCGAAAGCAGCTGCCAACCTGCCGCCTCCCAGCCTAGTCGCCCTCATTCAAGTTGCAGTAGTCGCAGTCAAAGAAATTGCGGCGCCCTCATGGGCCCAGCCAATCCTCATGTTCTTGGTGAATAAAGAGCTGCCAACCGATGAAGTCTCATCCCGACAAGTGCTGAGGCGAGCTGCAGCTTACACCATAGTCAACAGAGAGCTGGTGCGATGAAGCGTAACAGGGGTTTATCAGTGGTGTGTGGAGTCGGACCAAGGCCAAGCAATACTCAAAGATATCCACCAGGGCGAGTGCGGCCACCATGCGGCTTCAAGATCACTTGTGGCCAAGGCTTTCCGCCACGGGTTGTTCTGGCCGACCGCCCTGGAAGAGGCCAAAGAGCTAGTTCAGAAGTGTTCGAGGTTCCGCTCCAAGCCACACCTGCCGGCTTCTGCACTCAAGACCATTCCCATAGCCTGGCCCTTCGCTGTATGGGGACTGGATATGGTGGGACCATTCAAGACGGCCCGCGGTGGCATGACTCACTTGCTTGTTGCTGTGGACAAGTTTACCAAGTGGATAGAGGCAAAACCAATCAAGAAGCTGAATGACCCGACTGCCGTGACTTTCATCGCCGAGATCACCACGCGATACGGCATCCCACACAGCATCATCACTGACAACCGCACCAACTTCGCCAAGGGAGCCTTGGCTCGTTTCTGTGCAACACAGGGCATCCGCCTGGACTTAGCGTCCGTTGCCCACCCACAGTCAAACGGCCAAGTGGAGCGTGCAAACGGCCTCATTTTGTCCGGCCTCAAGCCCCGACTGGTCGAGCCTATGGAGCGTTCGGCCGGCTGCTGGCTCGATGAGCTGCCAGCCGTCCTCTGGAGCCTGCGCACAACTCCAAACAAGTCAACAGGCTTCACGCCCTTCTTCCTCGTCTACGGTGCCGAAGCCGTCATCCCGACGGATATTGAGTTCGACTCCCCAAGGATCACCATGTACACCAAGGCGGACGCCAAGGAGGCACGAGAAGACGGCGTCGACTTGCTGGAGGAAGGCCGGCTGTTGGCACTCAGCCGGTCGGCCATCTACCAGCAGAGTCTGCGTCGATACTACAACCGCAAGGTGAAGCCAAGGTCCTTCCTGGAGGGAGACCTTGTGCTCCGGCTGATCCAGCGAACAGCCGGACAACACAAGCTCTCAGCACCTTGGGAAGGCCCTTTTATCATCAATAAGGTGTTGGGAAACGATGCCGACTATCTAATCGATGCCCAGAAGCCCAGAGCGCGCAAGAGGGATGATTCAGGCAAAGAGACGGAGAGGCCATGGAACAGAAACCTCCTCGAAGGTTTTACAGTTGAAAGCAGTATGTATCACGCTACCTTTTGTACTATGTATAAAGACTCTGGGTCCCCTTAGAAGAGCTCGGGGACTACCCTCTTTTATCTATATGATAAGTGTCATGCCCATAAGAATGTATAGTCTATCTTTTCCGCCTGGCACCGGGTTCGACCAGTCGGCCCGGAGCCTCGCCGCCTTCTACAGTATGTCGCCTCCTGCAGCCGGACAAGTAGTGTGCCGGCACCAAAAACTTCCTTTGTCAGAAGCCACAACTCACAGAGCGACTGCATGGCGGGCAAAGGTTGCAAAGAAGTGCCCCATACAAAAGAACGACTAAGGAAGAAAACGCATATAGTAGAGGGCGGCATCGCACCTAGCCGTCTGGCTGCTTGGCAGCCAGACGGCCGGCCTCCGCCTCCATTACCAAAAAACTCCGAATGGCTAAGTCCTAGCCCCCCTCACAAACGGCTCGAGCACTCAAATCAGCCATCGCAGAGCGGCCGCCCGGCTGGTGAAAGCAAAGCCAAAGGGTTGGTGGCAAAGGAAAAAAGCCAAGGAGAAAAAGGGAAAAAGACTGGACGTCGGCACAACAAGCATAAGCAATGATAAATATTTACATGGATAAAGGCCTCTAGCCAGCATTCAAACAGAGTTTTGATATACACCCCGAGGGTGGAATTGCGCGAATTTAACAAAATATTCAGAACGGCAAGCAGAAAGCAGATAAAACCCTAAGGAGCAGCAGAAGACTCCGGCTGGGCGGTGCCGGTTGGCGCAACGGAAGACTCCGGCTGGGCAGTGCTGAATGGTGCTGGATGGCGTGGCCAAGGACTCTGGCTGGACGCTGGAGTCGGCTGCACCACCCGGCGCAGTAGGCGGCTCCGTTTGGACAGAAGGATCGCCAGCAGCAGGCGGGGCGGCGGAGGACTGGAGGACGGAGTCGGTGGCATCCATCGGAGGAACGGGTGGCTGGTCGGTCCCCGGCTGGCCACCTGCTGTAGCGGGCGGCACCTCGGCGCGTGGCTCGTTGCTTGAGGCCCTGTCGGGCTAGGGCTGACCGTCCGCCCCGACCTCCGGCATGTCGATGTCGCTCTCCTCGCCTTCCTCCTCCTCCTCCTCTCCGTCCTCCTCCCCATCTTCCCCTTTGTCGCTGGAGTCGATGACTTCAGCTGAATCCTCGCTATCCTCCGGGTTTAACCCAAGCCACTCGTGCGGAGCTTCACCGCCTTCCTCGACCACCTCTGGGTCAAAGACGCTGGTGTCGGTGAAGTCGGCGTTCGCCGCCGCCCTGTTGACAAGCTCAGCTTCCACCGCCGCAAGCTCCTCCTGCGCCTCCAGTCGGAACATGGCTAACTGGGCTAGATCTAGCCTAGGGTACCACGCCTTGATGAATTCCAAGGCCCGACGCGCCCTTGCCCGGGCTGCTGAGCCTTTCCAGGCTTCCAGGCGACCGGCCCCCACCTCCAGCCAGTCGACAGTCTGACTTGGCGTGCGCGGAGCCGGCAAGCCTGGCCAGAGGGCGGAGAACGCCTGGGATCCGACGCGTTGGAGGCGGTGCAGCAAGCGGTGAGCAAGCCTAAGCCGGGCCTGAATGCTGAGGACCTGTTCGCCAAGAGTCCGCAGGGCATCAGCGGCGATCTGCACACCCTCCGCCCTTCGCTCCTCGCGCTGGGCCTCGATCATTTGGATCGCGGCCACAAAATGGCACGGGAAGAAGTCTATCCGGGCGGAAGAAGAAAAAGGCCAAGGCTATAAGCAAAGGCTCACAGCTCAAAACAAGAAACCAAGAAAATAAGGCTTACCATCGACCAAGTCTTCGATGCTGCTGAAGCAGGCCGTCACGTGGACCTCCTTGTCGGCCCAGGCAGAGCGCTCGACCTCAAACTCGGTGAGGAGGCTGGTCTCCGTCATCTCCGTGTTTAGCTGGGCTGCCTTGAGGGTTTCCGCCTGCTCGGCAAGTTGGGCGACCAGGCGGTCCCGCTCCTCCGCCAGCTTGCTGCACTCTGCCTGCTTGCCACGCAGGGCGGTGTTGGCTTCGCCCAGCTGCTGCTGCAGGGCGGCGTTGGCCTCTGAAGAAAGAAAGAGAAGGAAAAAGCATCAGTCAAGCGGACAAGACAAAGGAAAGAAACAACCGAGGAGATTCGGCCCGACTGCTCAGCAGTCGGCCCGAACCTCGGGGACTACAGCCCGCGGGCGTGCTAGCGCGCCCCCGCAGAAAAGAAGTAGTTGGCAAAGGAAAGAAACAACTAAGGAGATTCAGCCCGACTGCTCAGCAGTCGGCCCAAACCTCGGGGACTACAGCCCGCGGGTGCGCCAGCGCGCCCCCGCGAAGAAGGAAGACAGAAACTTACGCCGGCTCTCGGCCAGATGGGCCGTCTGCGCCTCCAGCTCCCGAACCTTGAAGTTGTAGGCAGTCGCGCGGAGGTTGTGATAGTCCTGCAGAAGAGATATCAAATGAAGTCAGCAGTCGACAGTCGCAAGATGAAGTTCCGACCCGCCTGCTCAGCAGCCGGCCTAGAACTTGGGGACTACACCCAGTGGGTGCGCTTGCGCACCCCCACAAGAGAAGCAAAAAGGATCATTCGGAGAAGAAAGCCAAGGACAACTTACGCGGATGGCAGTGCGCGACTCCAAGTAGGCCTCGTTGCAGTGCCTAAGGGCCTCCCACTCTGCCCGGAGCTTGGTCTGGACGTCAAGAGACGCCTGGTTCAGGGCACCAGTCCCGCCCTTGTGTATCCAACCTACGGGTGCGGCGCTGGTCGCCTCGGTATTAGGGGCCGACGAGCTTGCGGTGCCGATCGCCTGCGGCCGCGGTGCTGGGGCCGCCTTCTCCAGACGAAGGTGCGTGGGTACGCGGATCGTAGGGATCAGGTCCGTCACCAGTGTACTTATGACCGGCGGCGCCACCAGCTGCTCGTCCTGCGGCTCGCTGGCTGGTGGGGGCGGCGGGAGCGGGGGTGGCGGCACGAAGACGTCCGGCATGGCTACGTCGCCGCCCTCCCGCTCCTGGATCGGGTAGTCGCCAGCGGCTCCTCCGGTCGTCGCCTCAAATTCAGGCGGAGGCGGCAAGGTGTTCAGGGGCGCCACAAGCAGCGGCTCTTGGCGGCATGCGGCCTCCGCAAGCTGCTCCTTCTCCGCGACCTGGGCTTCCACCTGCGCCAGCACCCTCTCAGCGGACGCAGCAGACAAGGCCGCCTACTCCCTGGCCAGGCGGTTGGCCTCTTCTTCGCGCGCCTCCCGCGCGTTCCGCTCTGTCACCTCCCGGAGGTCGGCGGCCGGGTCGATGCGCCGACTGGTCGAGGAGGTCGTTGCCAACCTGAGGACCGAGGCGGCGCTCGACTTCTCGAGGGTCAGCGGGGCCCTGAAACAAGAAGACAAGTCGGAAGGCTTTCACGCCAGAATGACGAAAATACAAGGGGTAAGGGAAGGATACTGACGCCGACACCATAACAGGCACCTTCGGCTGCCTCTGATACTGGGTTGCCTTGGCCGCGGTTTCTTTCCGCCTGGTCACCACGGCTGGGTTCTTGGGCTTCTTCGGAGCGCTGCCGAACAGGGTCGCGCCCTGTTTCCGCTTGCGCTTGCCGCCTTGAGCGAGCGGTCCAGAAGAGGGGCCGGCGCCGGTGGTGGCGGAGCTCCGGGCAGGGCGCGGTTCGTCTTCATCTTCGTCGTTGTCAGGCCAAGCCTTCACGCCGTCGCCTCCCTCGGAGCCGCCTGCTCCACGACCGCAGTCCGTTCTGCCACCGCCGCCTGTCGTGTTGTCAACCATGGCGGCTGCCCCCAAGTCGGGGTCGTCCAAATTGCTCTCTAGCCTGTCCGCCTGGAAGGAATCACCCGGCCCCAGGAGGGCGGTTGTCGCCTCGAACATATAAATCTGCAACCAAGAAAGGGCGGCGTCATAAAGAGAAATGAAGCTGAAGGAAACAATTCCAAAGACCAAACGAAGAGACTTACAACAGGAGGCGGGTTGTGGCGGGAGTATGGCCGCTTCCCGTACCGCCACTCCTTCTCGGACATCTTGAGGTCGGAGATCTCGTTTACCATCCGCGAAACTTCAGCATGCAGCATCCCCTTCATGCACAGCCGACACGGATCGCGGTGTCCGCCCATCCGGAAGATCGGATGAGGGCGGCTCTGGAGCGGGAGGACCCGGCGTCAACGAAGGCGACGAGGAGGTCGGAGGCCACGAGGCCCTCCGCCTCCTGGAGCACTCGGAGTCGGCCGATGGCGGGAGCCGCGTCCGCCGACACCGGCTTCGGTTTGTACTTCCAGGAAGTGCAAGCTCCGGTGGGGGGGCCAGCCTCGTAGGCCGGCAGGTTGAGGAAGTCAGTAGTCGGGTCCACGTTCTCGACGTAGAAATAGGACTGCTGCCACATCTTCACGGACTGCGCCAGCTTGATGATGGGTAAGGCGTTCCGCTTCGCCGGCTGGTGCACGGCGACGAAGCCCCAACACTCGGTCGCCGTCTCCTTGGCGGAGGTGCCGAGCTTTCCATAAAAGAATGCTCCCCACAACTCGATTGTGGGGAGGATGCCGAGGTAGCCCTCGCACGCCGTGACGAAGGCGGAAAGCAGAGTCACGGCGTTGGGCGTGAGGTGGTGAGGTTGAAGATTGTAAAAGTTGAGGAAGGAGCGGAAGAAGTCGCTCGCCGGGAGACCGAAGCCGCACAGGAAATGCGAGCGGAAGACGACCCGCTCGCCTTCCTGCGGCACCGGCGAGATCTCCGTCTCCGGCGGCACCCGCGCCTTGACGAAGGCCACGCTGGGCATCCGGTGCGTGTCACGGAGGAAGGAGATGTGATCCTCGATCACAGTCGATCCATTCCAGTCGCCCATGGCTCCGGCTAGCAGCGCGGAGAGGAGAAACGCGCCGGCGGTGGGCAACGGCGGCGGCGTTACGGCAGCAGCAGCAGTGGAGGATGAGAAAAGGAAGAAGAATAGTGAGAGGGGGCGCGAGAGCTTTGCCGCACCTTCCCCCCTCCGTACTTATAGCGCCCGGGCTGTGAAGCCGAGGGGACGGGACGTGGGGTCGTGGGATTAACTGCGCCCACGTCCCCTCGACCCCCGTTTCTCGCGCGCATTTACCACGTCATAAATGATCGTGGGAAAGGCAACCGTCCCCTTCGACACAATGGATCCGCCCGGTTGCCGAGGCACATTAGTGGCGGGCCCGGCCCTGTGTCACGTCCCGTCCGAAACGTGGGATGGCAGGCTGACCCGGCCGACGTGCGCCGCGTAGCGCGTCCGTGGCGGGCGGCGTCCTGGGAAGCTAAGTAGGCACAACACCTATCTCCCGCCCTGAAGTTCAAAAACCAACAGTGTGAACTCCGCCTACTAGGCTGGCTGCACGGCAGACCGGCACCTTCCCGGAGCCCGGTGAGGAGGGAAGCCGCTGAGGCTTTGCAGCCCCTCGACCACGGTGCCTCACCGGCTTCGGGGACTACTGTCGGAGTAATAGGCCACGGGTAGGCTCACCCGAGTCCTTGGATTTATCAAGGCTTTGGGCCAGCTCCGCCTAGTTGGGCCCCAAGCTGAAGCTCCGCCCTCTGGGGCCGGCTGGCTCAGCGGCCGGCTGCCAGAGGGCGGCCGACCTAAGACTACGACGCTCCGAGTGACCAGCTCCTGGGGGCCGCCCTCCAGAGAGGGCGGCAACAGGCAGGCGGCCACCTCACGACTACGGGGCGGTCGAGCTCCCATCGAGACTACAAGTCAAAGCATGGCTACAGTGAAGCACATCGCCTCCCACGCTCAAGATGGGCGTGGCTACAGTGCTCCGTACAGACGGAGATCTCCGCACGATGGAGCACTGTGCCGTATCTACCCTGACGTCGCTCCGGGCAGGCGGGGCCCTATTCCCCACGACGGCCTGTCGGTACGGCCCGCCAGAGGTGGGCACTATCGGGCAGTGACCCCAAGTAAGACGGCGGAAGCTCAACCAGGCGGATTAGAGAGGAGCCGGCCTCTAGTAGGTGGCCGTCCCTTGTCCCGAGGCAAGCACGCCATTAAGCTGATAAGACCAGGTGTGGCTACAGTGTCCTCCCACCAGGCGGCGAGACTGTAGCTACGCTAAGATGACCAAGCCCCCGTCACTAACGACACGACTACAGTGAGCAGCCACCAACCAGTCGACAGGGCCCACCAGGCGGCGGGCCCCAGCGGTCGGCGGAGAAGCCGGAGGCTGGAGACACTGACAGCAGGGCCCAGCAGCCGGTCAGATTACCATTGTACCCCTGTGGGGTAGGCCTATATAAACCCCTCAGGCCACCCATGCAAAGGGTTCCCACTCCATTAGAACTAGCCACCCCCTAGAGCAGGAGGAGAGCTAGCCTTGCCTCCTTCTGCCTCTAGCGCACAGCTCGAGGAGCACCATTGTATCACTTGTGCCTTAGTGATCATGCGGAGACCCCGCAGAGCAGAACTAGGGGTGTTATCTCCTAGGAGAGCCCCGAACCTGGGTAAAGTATGCCGGCGTTCGTGTCTACGCCTTATCCCGCTTCCAGGCACCGGCGACATTCTACTCGCTCCCACCATGATAAGCCATTCATTGGCATATGTCGCACCCAACCCCCGACAAAAGACAACAAAGTCATTCGAAGAGATGATCCAACACCATCATAATTTGCAGCCCCGGTTCAGCGACCAGTGATCCAGAGACACCAGCACTCCACCCTTTCGATGCAACAGCCCAATTACCTATCAACCTGAAGGCTTGAACCACATCGCTGTCTGTCGTAATTGAGACATCCAAGGATCAAAGTTAATCCGAATGCCTTTGTCATTCTCACCTTCTTTTGGCTGCAGGCTGTATCATTGAAAATCAGGGGAGTTTGCTCCCGAACTCCTAGGGCTCGCCGTGTAGACACAGTTTTCCATAGCAAACAGAGCCTCTCTACCATCAAGGTCCTTGCCAACGGTGATCTCCTGGTTAATCGGATAATTGAGTCCGAGAAATAGAGAGTGTGAACCAAGGCTGTTTACCCGCCTCCAACTAAAAAATCCTAAAGGCCCCAACAAGCTGGTATCCTGCTCATAGACGTAAGCCACTGTCCGGATACTCACATAATACACGGTGCTTGTATACAGTGGGGTTTTTGCAATATAACTTTTCCGGCTCATGTGTTCGAATGATCATCAGTCTTTTGTCGTCGTCTGATCGAGTGAGGAACCAATTGTGCTTCCCTGTTTTTGGCAAAGGTGGTGTGACTACAAAGGGTAGTAACTGTAGGGACACTGCATCATATCAAAAAGGACAGGCATTGTTAACGTAAGATCAGCATTGTTCAGAGTATGAGTAGAATAATGTAAGAAACAACATTGATATGTCCCTATTGGAACTAGGAGGAAAATACAGGGAAATGTATACTGGGTTCGAAAATATAGAAGTGGCATGCATGGTTATACTCATGTTATCTCGCAATCGATTCTTCACAGGAAACTACCATGTCATGCATGTTATTTAATCATGTTCTGTCCTCACAAACAAATTCTTCAAGGTAACTAACAGACCATGCATTGTTATATACTCGTGTTCTGTGGGCAAAAGTTTTGTGAGGATATAATTCTAGCCATTGATTGCTGAAGGGCGAATATAGGTATGTACACATGGTAAGCATTGCAGGATTTCACTACTTCCAAATATAGAGTTCTCCATATGCACGTTTACTTCCCTAATGTGTGGTTAGATGAAACCAACAGTGTGGTGCATGTTTCTACATCATGAACATGAGGAAACTAACATGGCCATTGATACACACTCATATTTAGTAGTAGTATACATATTACTGTAAAATAAGGATAATATCCATATATTCCTAACCGTTTGATTATTCAGGGTACAAATTGGCTGTAATGACATGGTGACAATCGCATGAATTAACTCATTCCAAATATAGCTGATTTACGATGTCTCTAATATATTGCCATAGTTCTACTCAAATTCTGCTCAAACAGGGATATGCCAATCATCAAAAAAAGTTCAAACAGTGTCGTGGCGTCATCATTAACATGAGATGGAAATAACTTACACGCGCCGTCCCAGCAGTACGTGGTGCCATCTGCTTTGTCGATCGCGTAGATGATGTCATTGTGTTCAATAGCATCACAGAAGTGTGTATCAGCTTTGACGATGATCCACTGCGAGCCGAGTTGGCTCCAGCTAAAGAAGGCACCAACGTAAAGATAGGCGAGTCCGCGGTCTAACAAGGCAATTAGCTTGAAGTCTGCGTAATTCGCATGTCGTGTGGGCACTTGGCAGATTACAATCTTCTGCAAAACAAGGTCCGTCCAACTGACGTAGTAATCTAGATGACTTGGACCGTGATGGTAATACTCTATATAATCCAATGGAGGAAGGATAATCTCATGGGAGGTCTGGAAGTTCACGAGCACCAACTTTTTACCGTCTTCTCTAAAGGCAGCCATCCAGTGGGAGTTCATGCCGACCCAGTACATACCTGTCAAGAAGTTTCGGGCGATGGTGATCGGATCGATGTCGAGGGAAATGATGTACGGCGACACACTACGTACCTGCAAAGAAGTTTCGGCTAATGGAGATTAGATTGAAGTAGAGGGGCATCATGCACGCCTCCGTATCATGGTGAGCCAGTCTCGCAATACCAGATAGCAGCAAGGAGGGTGTCTTGAAAAGCTTAGGCCTTGGTTCGACGATGGCCGTGTGCATGTCCCTCGAGCATGCAACCAGCCGCAGGGCGGTCAACATATCCATACACGAACAACAGAGGTCGAGGATGTCACTGGGAAGATTGCTCCAATCGCGGCTCATATGGATGCTGCGTGGTTCGCGTTCGGCCATGGTGGATTTTGGAAGGGGGCTTGATTTACGGGGGAGAAGGATGTCGGTGCTGGAGCGGCTAGCGAGGGAATAGTGGTACTGGGGGAGGCGAGTGAAGCGACGGTACACGGGGGCACAGTGAGATGGAGACGGAGACGGAGAAGGAGAAGGAGATGGAGATGGAGTGGTGCTATGGGAGCGGAGAGGGAGACGAGGCGAGGCACCAATGTGGTGTACAGCGGCGGTGACAGACTGCACAGTGCATAGGGTGAGGCTTACTTTGGTAACCCGAACACGCCGCCTCACCTGGACTAGTGTCAAGCACAGGGTGTTGTCACTTCACTGTGAGGACCGGATGAATAGTATTTTGACCATCAAGTGTACCACAGTTGTACTACTACTACTACTACTAGTAGTAGTAGGACTATGAGTACTCCAGTATTGTATAGCGGAAATAGGTCTCCCGTGCTAGCATGCCTGTTCACTTCATCGTTCAGGTATCATCCATATTGTAAGCAGAACCAAATTCTCGTGCATGCCCAATCAACGCCTTGCCGCGATGCATGTAGTGGTCGTTCTAGTGCATCAAGGACGGCATGCAGATCATTCCACACTTGAGAAGAGGAAAAATGGAAAGGTAGAACGCAGCAGCAGAGGAAGAGAATGCTGCCTAACGAGGCTGGGAGGGGATCGAGCAGGAAGTTAATGCTCCACGCCTAAAGGTTTTGAGAAAACCTGATTTTCATAAGGTGACTTATACTCACCTAAACGGAGGGAGTATTCCTTAAGCAGAGAATGTTGTGTCTCCCACTCACGCGCTAAAAAAAAGCTATGACACATTTTTTATCTGTTTGCATAGGTCCCACCTATCAGGAAGGATGGGCACGTACACGAATAGGTACGACTCATCAGTCTACCCGCATAGCCTTTTCGTTTAGTCTACCTAGCCGTCTAATCAACTGCCTGCACGCCACTTCTCCCATTTACTTCTCCATCGGGAACCGATTCTCCTCAGCTTCTTCACCTCCCCTTCGTCTTCATTTGCATCCAAACCCCACTGCATTCACATTGTTTTAACCTATTTAAATAATCATCTACAACTTCAGTTAGACTAGTCATCTAATCCTAATTCTCCAAACCATAGCCCTCCATTCCAGCGGTTCCAAATGGCGAAAGAGATCGAGATGTAGGTTTTTAGTGTCCAACATGTCCTCGTCGAAGGCTCGATGCGCATAGTTGCCACCGTCACCGTCCACCCAAGGGTTGTTCGGCAGTGGATCAACAATGTATCCAACTCCCTCGAAAAGGTAGAGATGAGGGTCATCGGTCTCGACGCAGAGTACACAGAGCGTGCCCCTGGAAAGATCCAGCACGCCGCCGTCCTTTAGCTGTGCCTCGAACATGATGTTTTGGTGTACCACATCATACACTCGCCCTCCATACCAGGTGAGCTTCATGATTTCTTGTCTCGGGAGGACGTATACTTCTGTGGGCAGCCATTGAAGGGGACAAACAAAAGCTGGAGCCGTACAACCTTGATTTGAAAAGCATCGCTGACCTACAAACCAGAATCAAAATTCATGTAGAAGATTGTGCTAAACAGACACCATCCCTATTCGATGTAGCAAATTTTATGCTCGGTACAAATCTTCAGAAGGGTGACAAGACGGTGGCATTAAGGTCATCTGGATGGGAGAATTATCCCTTGACGTACGAGCGGATAAAATATGTTGCCCTCGATGCCCATGTGAGTTTTGAGATAGCTGCAAGGTCCAAAGAGCTTGTTGCAAAGCCGTCTCCCACAGAGAATGAGAACAACAACAACAACAACAACAACAACAACAACAACAACAACAACAACAACAACAACAACAACAACAACAACAACAACAACAACAACAAGAAGAAGAAGAAGAAGAAGAAGAAGAAGAAGAAGAAGAAGAAGAAGAAGAAGAAGAAGAAGAAGAAGAAGAAGAAGAAGAAGAAGAAGAAGAAGAAGAAGAAAACGCTGCACTAGCAGGAGGGCATTATGGATGGATGAACTATTTCCTCTCTTGTAAAAAAACTATTCCCTCTCGGTGTATATTGATATAGATGGACTATTTCTATGGTGTGCATGTATTTGGAACAAAGTAGTAGCATGGGTCCGCTTGACTATAAGGAACTATTTATCCGCATATATAGCTTTCTCTGCTACTCCTTCCAGTGATTGGTATGCAGTGCATGTGTCCTTAGACATGACAGCTTGTCCATGGAAGTTCAACTACGGCGACCATCATGTTTCATCTCGCGATTCCCATGACGTCTCTCCAACCCACGGCACCACGCCCCCTGACGTGTGCCTCACCCCTCTCAGCCGCACTGCCCCTCTGCCTTTGTGTGCATGACATGTGCCACCTAAAATGCGGCGAGCATCAAGTTTCTACCACAGCCACCCGCGATTCCTACGACGCCGCTCGAACCCATGAAACCACACGTCCCCCGACCTGCGGCTCACCCCTCTTGGCCCCACTGCCCCTCTGCCTTCGGGAGCATTACATGTGGACCAGTCACCTATCGGGTCCACATGTTATTGACTCAAAGGTAGGTGTAGTAAGGCGCTGAAGCTCAGTCCCGACGGCCCTGAGAGGGAAATGTAACTCCTGCGCCAGGGCTTGTGGTGTTCCCATAGCACGAACTCGTGCCAAACTAGAGATTTGTTTCTTTACTATACATGCACGCAACAATTTAATGGACATTGTAATCTCAACATGTGATGGGGAGCTCTAAATTTGAATTTGAAACTTATAAAATGAAAAGATTCAAAACAAATAAACTGGGAGAGAGGGATTTTATCGTAGGATGTGTCCCATACAAAATAAGTCCCCTGGTTTGTCACCGCGAAGATGCGGTTAGAAAGGAGCACAGCGTCTTCCTACTCGTACGGCAACAAATCGGCCGTAGACAGCATGGTCCGCCTTTGACCGCCATGTGCAAGGTTCGTGCTATCTTATTCAATCTCATTGTGGTTCCATCGTACCAATTCATGTGGTGGCCCGTTGCATGGCTGATCCCAATGTTGGACAAAGGTTCTACGGGAATGGTGTCACCGTTGTAAATGTTGTGCAAATTGATGTTGGTACCCTCCCGTACATATGCAAGCCAATCTCCACTCGCACTGAGCCTAGCCTGTGAAACAGTGGGTAGGGGGAGAATTAGAAAATGGACACGGAAGAAGTCTTTAGAATGTATTTACTACGTGATCAAACTCATCTTACCTGCTCATCGGAGGAAATCCGAGTGCTCCTCAACGTCGGCATCTCAAGGGTGTCAACTTGCAACTACGGCCACGCCGCACTGGAGAGACCCCCAAGGAAACATCCTCGTGCATTCCATGGAACATCAAGATGCATTTGTTTGAGTAGTTTATCTGGTGAGAGAAAAGGATGAACGAGGGAAGGCCTATAGAGATAGAGATGGACACTACTACTACCAATGTGCTGGCCCGTGCGTTGCAATGGATCCAAACTAGTAGAATAATACTTGTTCACGTGCTTGAAATATATAAAAACTCTAGTTTTGATATACATGTGTCAGCAGACACGACAGCTTGTCCATGGAAGTTGAACCACGGCGACCATCATGTTTCTTGTTTCTACCACTGCCACACCCACACGTGATTCCCACGACGCCACTCCAACCCACGGCACGACGTCCCCCGACGTGGACATGGATCCTCTGACGTGGCTATCAGTGCCTTGCCCTGCCTTTCCTTCGTTGATAGGTGGGACCCATGCTTATGGGTCCCACATGTGAGTGACAGAATGGTAGGATTGTTCGTGTGAGGCGATCCTCATCCCCCCGACGTGCCCCTCATCCCTCTCAGCCCCATTGCTCCTCTGCCTTTGTGTGCATGACATGCGGGCCAGCTGAACTGCGGCGACCATCAACTTTCTACCACAGACACACCCAATTGGACGCGGTTTGCCTGCTCCGCTGCTGTGCTCCGATCCGTACTCCCGCACCATCGAATTTTCATCCAGCGGCTGTGACACATTTCGTCCCGGGCATCAACCCTCAGCTGGAGTACTTATGTACTATAGGTAGGACCCACCGGTGTGGCCATCTACGCCTCATAACGCCCCGACGCCCAGCTGTGGCACCCTCGCCACGGCCACGCCACCACCGGCCGGTTCATCTCGAATGAGTGAGTCGCGAACCACGCCACCACCATGAGAATGACATGTGGGCTAGCCGCATTTAAGGTTTGCATGTCATTGACTCATAGGCTGGGCACTAAGCCACTGAAGTTCGGTCCCGTGGGCCCCGAGAGGGAAATGTAACTCCTGCAGCAGGCCTTGTGGTGCTCCCGCAGTACGAGCTCGTGCCAAAACTGGAATTTGTTTCTTACTACTACCAACTAGTACTAGTAAGGTACACGTGCATTGCACGCATGAGATTCTGGTGGTTTGTGCATTATGCTTCTACATGTGGAGTTTTCTGGATTCTAACATGTGGCAAAATCTAGTGGAATGTAAGGTTAGGCAAGTTTGATTAACTTAGGTGAGTGTTTGGTTCAAGCCACACCTTAGGCAAGCCATACTAAGGCCCCACATGACATACACACAGAAAATGTGGCAAAATTCCCTTAGGCTTGCCAACTTGTGGCTCTCATTTTGAAGAACTAATAACTATGCCTAAGCTTAGTTGTTGCAAAGTTAGTCATGAATTAAGGTCAACCATGGAGTCTTCTAGATTATACATGTGGCAGAATCTGGTGGATGATATCCAACGGCTAGTAGTGCTCGGATTTGCCATCTTTGTACCGTCGGATTGGCTTCATCCAATGACCAACTTTCAAAGTTTTTCACACACTATATAGGGGGTATAGATATAGATGTGCCGGTCCGTTGCAATGGATCCAAAGTATATCTATTTAGTGGAGTGCACTATAAACACATTATCTATTTATTTTTCTCTACCCTTCCGTAGTCATGCAACCAAGCCACATAAGCTTCATGGGTGCCCCCCACATCATATTATTCATACTACGTTGATTGAAAAAATATATAAATCACCCAAAACAAGATCTTCCCTTTTTTGTTCCTACGATGTTGTGCCGTGCACGTACCTACTAGCTGTATAGTGGTAGTACTAGTAATATAGTATTAGGAGTACAAACTTGGTACTAGTAGGAGTTGTACTAGTATGGAATGCTCCTACTCTATCAACGAGCCCCGTCTGACACAAAATTTCTTGGCTTCGGTGCTACAGCTAGATCTTCCCCTTGTTTTTGTTTTCCAACCCGGCGGCGGGCGGGGTGTCGGTTTGCTCAACGGCGGTCCCACATGAAAGTGAAAATGCTAGGCAACATGCCTTCCCTAAGCTATGTGTCGTGCCGGACAGGCCGTGTTGTACTCCCGATTCCCAGGCGTGTGGGGGTGCGACGCGAACGCGGCAGACCTTTTCCTTTTACTAGCAATGTGCCTGTGCATTGCGACGGATCCAAAGTAGTAGAATAGTAATATTTGTTCAAAAACTTGAAAGAAATCACTATTGTTTTGATATACTCCTAATATATTACTCCCTCCGTACCTAAATATTTGTCTTTTTTGATATTTCAAATGGACTATCACATATATATTATATAGACATATTCTAGTGTTTCTAGCAAGATGCCCGCGCGTTGCACGAAGTTGATGGAAAAGGTAAGCACAACTTATAAATTGACGGATGGAGTACTAGTTACAATGATGCATATAATTAAGCAAAGGGATCGCACATGTAGGTATTGACTGGAATGAGAATGCAACAGCACAATAAGAATTAAGGCCACGATGATGCGATCGCAGTGGTGGTTACAGAAGGCAGGAAGAAAGATGGATCCACGAACGTACGACCTCCTCCTCCTCAACTTAGTGCGTCAGGCCACCGCCGGCGGCTAAGGAGCGGCGGCTTTTGTGGCGAGGTCGAGGTGCTTCTCAGCAAAGGCATACAAGGCTTCCAGCCGGTTGAGGAAGGCCAACGTCGTAGCGTCCTCACTGGCCTTGTCGATACCTATGTACATGATTTGCTCGTACACATGGATGTGTAGGTCGACGGATTCTTGCAGGGCAAGGCGCCTCGCGGCGAGCGCGACCTCCAGGTGGACATTCTTCATGGCGTCGGCGGGCAGTCGCAGGGCCACTGATAACCCGCAAGTATACGGTATAGTTGTAGCCTCTTTCGACGAGTAAGAGTGTCGAACCCAACGAAGAGCTAAAGGTAGAACAAATACTCTCTCAAGTCCTATCGGCCACTGATACGACTCTACGCACGCTTGACGTTCGCTTTACCTAGAACAAGTATGAAACTAGAACTACTTTGTAGGTGTGATAGGATAGGTTTGCAAGATAAAAAAACACGTAAATATAAACTAGGGGCTGTTTAGATAAAGAAGCAATAAAGTAAATATAGCGAGTGTGGAAAAATGGTGGTAGGAGTTGTGAAAGTGTCCCTAAGCAATTGACTACATTACAAGACCGGTAATCACTATTGCAATTCTATTTGAGGGAGAGGCATAAGCTAACATACTTTCTCTACTTGGATCATGTGCACTTATAATTGGAACTCTAGAAAGCGTCCGCAAATACTAAAGATTCATTAAGGTAAAACCCAACCATAACATTAAAGTATCAAGTCCCCTTTATCCCATACGCAACAATCTACTTACTCGGGTTTGTGTTTCAGTCACTCACGCAACCCACTATAAGCAAATCATAAACATATTGCAATCCCTACAGCGGGAATCCCTCACGCTTGCGCGACAAGGAGGGCACAATAGGACAACACCAATAATAAAACATGCAACTCAAACCAATCATAGCAATTCATCAATCACCGATAGGACAACGAAAATCTACTCAGACATCATAGGATGGCAACACATCATTGGAAAATAATATGAAGCATAAAGCACCATGTTCAAGTAGAGGGTGCAGCGGGTTGCAGGAGAGTGGACCGCTGGATATAGATGGTGGAAGGTGATGGAGATGTTGGTGAAGATGGCGGAGGTGTTGGTGAAGATCGCGGTGATGATGATGGCCCCCGGCAGCGCTCCGGCGCCACCGGAAGCAAGGGGGAGAGAGCCCACCTTCTTCTTCTTCGTCCTTGACCTTCTCCCTAGATGGGAGAAGGGTTTCCCCTCTGGTCCTTGGCTCCCATGGCGTGGGAGGGGCGAGAACCCCTCCGAGATTGGATCTATCTCTCTGTTTCTGCATTCTCAGATTCTACCCCTTCACCGTTTCTTTTATATCCGGAGATCCGTAACTCCAATTAGGGTGAATCTTTCGCCCAGATTTTTCTCGTAAAATTAGCTTTCTTGCGGAAAAAGAAGAGTGTCAACCTCCTTATGGGTGGCCCACGAGAGTCCAGGGCGTGCCCAATGGGGGGAGGGCGCCCCCCTGTCTCGTGGCCACCCTGGACAACGTTTCACGTTGATTCTTCCACCGGAAAATCCCAAATATTCCAAAAAAATTCTCTGTCTGTTTTTATCCCGTTTGGACTCCGTTTGATATTGGGTTTCTACGAAACAAAAAACATGCAACAGACAGGAACTAGCACTGGGCACTGGATCAATATGTTAGTCCCAAAAATAGTATAAAAAGTTGCCAAAAGTATATGAAAGTTGTAGAATATTGGCATGGAACAATCAAAAATTATAGATACGACGGAGATGTATCAGCATCCCCAAGCTTAATTCCTACTTGTTCTCGAGTAGGTAAATGATAAAAAAGATAATTTTTGATGTGGAATGCTACCTAGCATAATCTTGATCATATGTCTAATCATGGCATGAATATTAAGACACGAGTGATTCAAAGCAATAGTCTATCATTTGACATAAAAACAATAATACTTCGAGTGTACTAATAAAGCAATCATGTCTTTTCAAAACAACAAGGACAAAGCAAGCTTATCCCTACAAAATCATATAGTTTGGTCATGCTTCATTTTCGTCACACAAAATGCTCCCATCATGCACAACCCCGATGACAAGCCGAGCAATTGGTTCATACTTTTAAACGCGCTTCAGCTTTTTCAACCCTCACGCAATACATGAGCGCAAGCCATGGATATAGCACTATAGGTGGAATAGAATATGATGGTGGGGGTTATGTGGAGAAGACAAAAAAAGGAGAAAGTCTCACATCGATGCGGCTAATCAACGGGCTATGGAGATGCCCATCAATTGATTTCAATGCGAGAAGTAGGGATTGCCATGCAACGGATGCACTAAGAGCTATAAGTGTATGAAAGCTCAACAAAAGAAACTGAGTGGGTGTGCATCCAACTTGCTTGCTCATGAAGACCTAGGGCATTTGAGGAAGCCCATCATTGGAATATACAAGCCAAGTTCTATAATGAAAATTCCCACTAGTATATGAAAGTGACAACATAGGAGACAATCTATATGAAGAACATGGTGCTACTTTGAAGCACAAGTGTGGAAAAAGGATAGTAACATTGCCCCTTTTCTTTTCTTTTCTTTTCTTTTCTTTTCTTTTTCGGTAGGCTTCTTTGCCCCCCTTTTTGATTTAGGCTTCTTTGGCCTTTCCCTTTTTTCCTTTTTTTTCTTTTTTTTATGGGGCAATGCTCTATAATGATGATCATCACACTTTTATTTACTTACAACCCAATATTACAACTCGATACTAGAACAAAGATATGACTCTATATGAATGCTTCCGGCGGTGTACCAGGATGTGCAATGATCTAGCGTAGCAATGGCATCAAAAAACGGACAAGCCATGAAAACATCATGCTAGATATCTTACGATCATGCAAAGCAATATGACAATGAATGCTCAAGTCATGTATATGATGATGATGGAAGTTGCATGGCAATATATCTCGGAATGGCTATGGAAATGCCATAATAGGTAGGTATGGTGGCTGTTTTGAGGAAGATATAATGAGGCTTATGTGTGATAGAGTGTATCGTATCACGGGGTTTGGATGCACCGACGAAGTTTGCACCAACTCTCGAGGTGAGAAAGGGCAATGCACGGTACCGAAGAGGCTAGCAATGATGGAAGGGTGAGAGTGCGTATAATCCATGGACTCAACATTAGTCATAAAGAACTCATATACTTATTGCAAATGTTTATTAGCCCTCGAATAAAAGTACTACTATGCATGCCCCTAGGGGATAGATTGGTAGGAAAAGACCATCGCTCGTCCCCGACCGCCACTCATAAGGAAGACAATCAAAGAAACACCCCATGATTCAAATTTGTCACACAACGGTTACCACACGTGCATGCTATGGGACTTGCAAACCTCAACACAAGTGTCTCTACAATCCACAAACACCCACTAGCATGACTCTAATATCACCATCTTTATATCGCAAAACTATTGCAAGGAATCAAACATATCATATTCAGCGATCTACAAGTTTATGTAGGATTTTATGACTAACCCTGTGAATGACCAATTCCTATCATCTCTCTAAATAGATATAAGTGAAGCAAGAGAGTTTAATTCTTTCTACAAAAGATATTCCCATGCTCTAACAAATATAAGTGAAGCAAAAGAGCATTCTACAAATGGCGGTTTTCTATGTGAAGAGAAACAGGCAATCCAAACTTCAAATGATATAAGTGAAGCACATGAAGCATTCTATAAAGCCATGCTCAAAAGATTTAAGTGAAGTCAAATGAGAATTCTATAAATCAACCAAGGACTATCTCATACCAGCATGGTGTATAAAAGTAAAGTGAAAACTAAATGCAAAAGACGCTCCAAGACTTGCACATAATGCATAAACGAAACGAATACGAAAACATACCGATACTTGTTGAAGAAAGAGAGGATTCCTTCTGGGGCATCCCCAAGCTTAGACGCTTGAGTCTCCTTGAATATTTACTTGGGGTGCCACGGGCATCCCCAAGCTTGAGCTCTTGCCTCTCTTCCTTTTCCTCATATTGAGACCTCCTCTTTTAGACACTTCATCCACACAAAACTTCAACAGAAAACTCGGTAAGATCCGTTAGTATAATAAAGCAAATCACCACTCTAAGTATTGTTGCAAACCAATTCATATTTTGTTTTTGCATTGTGTCTACTGTAATATAACTTTTCCATGGCTTAATCCACTAATATGAATTGATAGATTCATCAAAACAAGCAAACTATGCATCAAAAACAGAATCTGTCAAAAACAAAACAGTCTGTAGCAATCTGAACAATCACAATACTTATTGTACCCCAAAATTTCTACTAAAATTAGGAAAAATAAACAAGTTGTATATAAATACAGTGCAAAAAGAATAAGAACCGTTTGACGTTTCAGTTAAAAATGTAAAATCGTGCACTACAACCAAAGTTCCTGTCCTGCACCGTACAAACCAACAAGCATTGTAAACATCCTAGAGGCAAACCTTGGCACATTATTTTTATAATACAATGGAATTGTACAAGGGGATAATTATTTTTGATGAAAAGTTTCTTTAATTAAGATTCACAAAGTTTCCGTGAACATGAACAAAGTTCAAGGAGCTCTCCCACTTCAACAATGCTTGTCTTTTTACTTTCACTTTCCTTTTTGAAAAGTTTTTAGGTTCCCCTCTTAATTTTTTTTGTTTTTAAACTATAAAAAAGCACTCAACAGAAATAAATGACTCTCTAAAACTTCCGGGTTGTCTCCTTGGCAGCGCTTTCTTTAAAGCCATTAAGCTAGGCATTTAGTGCTCAAGTAATGAATCCACCCGGATCCCAAGGTATATCAAAGCCAATTTTAATTAAAAATGATTTGTAATTTAGTAGTGAGCACAAAGTAACATAAATCAAGCAATGACGAAGTTTAACTCTCTTCATATGCATCGGCATGTCATAAAAGAACAATTCATGCACACCAAGTAAAGGCCAATGCATAGTATAAGCAGTTTCTTGCAATTTCATCGTGTTGGAAACATAAAGAGGCGGAGATGTAGTTCCTCTCTCATAATAATTGCAAGTAGGAGCAGAAAGCACATGTATATTATATCTATCAAAATCATCATGTGCAATGGTAAAAGGCAACCCATCAATATAATCCTTAATAAGCACAAACTTCTCCGATATAGTGTAGTTTGGAGAATTCAAAAAGATAATAGGACTATCATGCGTGGGCGCAATAGCAACAATTTCATGTTTAACATAAGGAACTATAGCAAGTTCATCTCCATAAGCATAATTCATATTGGCATCTTGGCCACAAGCATAGCAAGCATCATCAAAAAGGGATATTTCAAACAAATTCAAGGGATCATAGAAATCATCATAGCAATCATCCTTCGGTAAGCACGAAGGGGAATTAAACAACGTATGAGTTGGAGGGTTACTCTCATTAGAAGGTGGGAACGGGTAGCTAATCTGCTCTTCCTCCTTTTGTTCTTCGCTCTCCTCATCATCTTTTTCATCCAATGAGCTCATTGTTTCATCAATTTCTTCTTCCATAGCTTCCTGCAAAATATTAGTCTCTTCTTGGACAGCGGAGACTTTCCATAAATGCATTAATATAGTAATTGTATTCATAATTTTCATAGCAATATCTAAGTATAGCAAGATTTTCAGGCCTATAAACACCATCATCATCAAAAGCTTCATACTTTTCAAACAAGGATTCAATTTCATAAGCAGCCTTAAAAGCAACAAATTCTTCAATTTGTTCAACATCATACTAATCATATATACCATTAGCGTAAGAAGCTAAGGTTTCATTATCATTAAATATGCATGAAAAGGGAAGGTGTGGAGCCTTCATCCTAGAGCAACAAGTAATATCATATCTCAAGCATAGATCCCGGGAATACCAAGGCAACATAATAAATTGATCCCATAATAGTTCCCCTTTTTGTGACGAGCGATAATCCCTAAAGTATTCACGTTGATCCAACGTGTCTCCCATTATAAAGTTGAATGGGGTTTTCTTAGGATTATCAAAGTAGTACATAATATCTTTCACATAATGAGAATCGAGGGTTTTAGAAGTTACCCCATCTCCATGAGTAGCAAGCACACCTATTTTTTTTGGTATTTTGTGTTCCATATCCATAACTAAAGATAGAGAACAACTAAGAATATCAAATAAAAATTACTTAGTGATAAAGCTGAAGGAAATATGCCCTAGAGGCAATAATAAAGTTATTATTTATTTCCTTATTTCATGATAAATGTTTATTATTCATGCTAGAATTGTATTAACCGGAAACATGATACATGTGTGAATACATAGACAAACATATAGTCACTAGTATGCCTCTACTTGACTAGCTCATTAATCAAAGATGGTTATGTTTCCTAACCATAGACATGTGTTGTCATTTGATTAATGGGATCACATCATTAGGAGAATGATGTGATTGACATGACCCATTCCGTTAGCCTAGCACTTGATCGTTTAGTATGTTGCTATTGCTTTCTTCATGACTTATACATGTTCCTGTAACTATGAGATTATGCAACTCCCGTTTACCGGAGGAACACTTTGGGTGCTACCAAACGTCACAATGTAACTGGGTGATTATAAAGGAGTACTACAGGTGTCTCCAAAGGTACATGTTGGGTTGGCGTATTTCGAGATTAGGTTTTGTCACTCTGATTGTCGGAGAGGTATCTCTGGGCCCTCTCGGTAATGCACATCACTATAAGCCTTGCAAGCAATGTAGCTAATGAGTTAGTTACGGAATAATGCATTACGTAACGAGTAAAGAGACTTGCCAGTAACGAGATTGAACTAGCTATTGGATACCGACAATCAAATCTCGGGCAAGTAACATACCGATGACAAAGGGAATAACGTATGTTGTTATGCGGTTTGACCGATAAAGATCTTCGTAGAATATGTAGGAGCCAATATGAGCATCCAGGTTCCGCTATTGGTTATTGACCGAGAATAGTTCTAGGTCATGTCTACATTGTTCTCGAACCCGTAGGGTCCGCACGCTTAAGGTTTCGATGACAGTTATATTATGAGTTTATGAGTTTTGATGTACCGAAGGAGTTCGGAGTCCCAGATGAGATCGGGGTCATGACGAGGAGTCTCGAAATGGTCGAGACATAAAGATCAATATATTGGACGACTATATTCAGACTTCGGAAAGGTTCCGAGTGATTCGGGTATTTTTCGGAGTACCGGAGAGTTACGGGAATTCGCCGGGGAGTATATGGGCCTTATTGGGCCATACGGGAATAGAGGAGAGAGGCCAAAAGGAAGGAGGCCTGCGCCCCCCCTCTGGTCCGAATTGGACAAGGGGGGCAGCCCACTTTTCCTTCTCCCTCTCCTCCTCTTTCCTTCTCCAACAAGGAAAGGAGGAGTCCTACTCCTCCTCTTTCCTTCTCCAACAAGGATAGGAGGAGTCCTACTCCCGGTGGGAGTAGGACTCCCCCCTTGGTGCGCCTCCTCCATAGGCCGGCCACCTCCCCCCTTGCTCCTATATATATGGGGGCAGGGGGGCACCCCAAAGAGAAAACAACAATTGATCCTTGAGATCTATTAGCCGTGTGCGGTGCCCCCCTCCATCATAGTCCTCCTCGATAATATTGTAGCGGTGCTTAGGCGAAGCCCTGCGACGATAGAACATCAAGATCGTCACCACGCCGTCGTGCTGACGAAACTCACCCTCGACACTCGGGTGGATCGAAGTTCGAGGGACGTCATCGAGCTGAACGTGTGCTAGCACTCGGAGGTGCCGTAGTTTCGGTGCTTGATCGGTCGGGCCGTGAAGACGTACGACTACATCAACCGTGTTGTTCTAATGCTTCTGCTTTCGGTCTACAAGGGTATGTAGATTACACTCTCCCCTCTCGTTGCTATGCATCACCATGATCTTGCGTGTGCGTAGGAATTTTTTTTGAAATTACTACGTTCCCCAACAGTGGCATCCGAGCCTAGGTTTTATGCGTTGATGTTATATGCACGAGTAGAACACAAGTGAGTTGTGGGCGATACAAGTCATACTGCTTACGAGCATGTCATACTTTGGTTCGGCGGTACTGTGAGATGAAGCGGCCCGGACCGACATTACGCGTACGCTTACGCGAGACTGGTTTCACCGTTACGAGCACTTGTGCTTAAAGGTGGCTAGCGGGTGTCTGTCTCTCTCACTTTAACTGAATCGAGTGTGGCTACGCGCGGTCCTTGCGAAGGTTAAAACAGCACTAACTTGACGAACTATCGTTGTGGTTTTGATGCATAGGTAAGAACGGTTCTTGCTAAGCCCGTAGCAGCCACGTAAAATTTGCAACAACAAAGTAGAGGACGTCTAACTTGTTTTTGCAGGGCATGTTGTGATGTGATATGGTCAAGACGTGATGAGATATAAGTTGTTGTATGAGATGATCATGTTTTTGTTGAAGTTATCGGCAACTGGCAGAAGTCCTATGGTTGTTACTTTTTTGCATAAGATGCAAGTGCCAAATAATTGCTTTACTTTATCGCTATACGATAGCAATAGTTGCAAGAGAAATAGTTGGCAAGACGACCATGTGATGACACATTGATATAGATCAAGATGATTAAGATCATGGTGTCGTGCCGGTGACGATAGAGATCATGACAGTACTTTGGAGATGGAGATCAAAGGCGCAAGATGATCATGGCCATATCATGTCACATATATTGATTGCATGTGATGTTTATCCTTTATGCATCTTATCTTGCTTTGATTGACGGTAGCATTTTAAGATGATCTCTCACTAATTATCAAGAAGTGTTCTCCCTGAGTATGCACCGTTGCGAAAGTTCTTCGTGCCGAGACACCACGTGATGATCGGGTGTGATAGGCTCTACGTTCAAATACAACGGGTGCAAAACAGTTGCACACACGGAATACTCAGGTTAAACTTGACGAGCCTAGCATATACAGATATGGCCTCAGAACACGGAGACCGAAAGGTCGAGCGTGAATCATATAGTAGATATGATCAACATAGTGATGTTCACCGTTGAAACTACTCCATCTCACGTGATGATCGGACATGGTGTAGTTGATATGGATCACGTAATCACTTAGAGGATTAGAGGGATGTCTATCTAAGTGGGAGTTCTTCAGTAATATGATTAATTGAACTTTAATTTATCATGAACTTAGTCCTGGTAGTATTTTGCAAATTATGTTGTAGATCAATAGCTTGCGTTGTTGCTTTCATATGTTTATTTTAATATGTTCCTAGAGAAAATTGTATTGAAAGATGTTAGTAGCAATGATGCGGATTGGATCCGTGATCTGAGGTTTATCCTCATTGCTGCACAGAAGAATTATGTCCTTAATGCACCGCTAGGTGACAGACCTATTGCAGGAGCAGACGCAGACGTTATGAACGTTTGGCTAGCTCAATATGATGACTACTTGATAGTTTAGTGCACCATGCTTAACGGCTTAGAACCGGGACTTCAAAGATGTTTTGAACGTCATGGACCATATGAGATGTTCCAGGAATTGAAGTTAATATTTCCAGCAAATACCCGAGTTGAGAGATATGAAGTCTCCAACAAGTTCTATAGCTAAAAGATGGAGGAGAATCGCTCAACTAGTGAGCATGTGCTCAGATTGTCTGGGTACTACAATCGCTTGAATCAAGTGGGAGTTAATCTTCCAGATAAGATAGTGATTGACAGAATTCTCTAGTCACCATCACCAAGTTAGTAGAACTTTGTGATGAACTATAGTATGCAAGGGATGACGATAACGATTCCCGAGCTCTTCGTGATGTTGAAATCGACGAAGGTAGAAATCAAGAAAGAGCATCAAGTGTTGATGATTGACAAGACCACTAGTTTCAAGAAAAGGGCAAAGGGAAATAAAGGGAAATTTCAAGTAGAATGGCAAACAAGTTGTCACTCCCGTGAAGAAGCCCAAAGCTGGACCTAAGCCTGAAACTGAGTGCTTCTACTGCAAAGGAAATGGTCACTGGAAGTGGAACTACTCCAAATATTTGGTGGATAAGAAGGATGGCAAAATGAACAAGGGTATATTTGATATACAGGTTATTGATGTGTGCCTTACTAGTGTTTATAGTAGCCCCTGAGTATTTGATACTTGTTCGTTTACTAAGATTAGTAACTCGAAACAGGAGTTACAGAATAAACAGAGACTAGTTGAAGGGGAAGTGACGATGAGTGTTGGAAGTAGTTCCAAGATTGATATGATCATCATCGCACACTCCCTATACTTTCGGGATTAGTGTTAAACCTAAATAAATGTTATTTGGCATTTGTGTTGAGCATGAACATGATTTGATCGTGTTTATTGCGATACGGTTATTCATTTAAAGTTAGAGAATAATTGTTATTCTGTTTACATGAATAAGACCTTCCATGGTTATACACCCAATGAAAATAGTTTGTTGGATCTCGATCATAGTGATACACATATTCATAATATTGATGCCAAAAGATGCAAAGTTAATAATGATAGTGCAACTTATTTGTGGCACTGCCGTTTGGGTCATATCAGAGTAAAGCGCATGAAGAAACTCCATAAAGATGGATTTTCGGAATCACTTGGTTATGAATCATTTGATGCTTGCGAACCGTGCCTTTTGGGCAAGATGACTAAAACTCCGTTCTCCGGAACAATGGAACGAGCTAGTGACTTATTGGAAATAATACATACCGATGTATGCGGTCCAATGAGTGTTGATGCTCGTGGCGGGTATCGTTATTTTCTGATCTTCACAAAATGAATTGAGCAGATATGAGTATATCTACTTGATGAAACATAAGTCTGAAATAATTGAAAAGTTCAAAGAATTTCAGAGTGAAGTGGAAAAATCATTGTAATAAGAAAATAAAGTTTCTACGATCTGATCGCGGAGACGAATATTTGAGTTACGAGTTTGGTCTTCAATTAAAACAATGTGGAATAGTTTCACAGCTCACGCCACCTGGAACACCACAGCTTAATGGTGTGTCCGAATGTCATAACCGTACTTTATTGGATATAGTGCAATCTATGATATCTCTTATCGGTTTACCACTATCGTTTTGGGGTTATGCATTAGAGACAGTTGCATTCACTTTAAAAGAGGGCACCATCAAAATCCGTTGAGACGACGCCTTATGAACTGTGGTTTGGCGAGAAACCAAAGTTGTCGTTTCTTAAAGTTTGGGGCTGCGATGCTTATGTGAAAAGTTTCAACCTAATAAGGTCGAACCCAAATCGGAGAAGTGCATCTTCATAGAATACCCAAAGGTAACTATTGGGTACACCTTCTATCACAGATCTGAAGGCAAGAGTTTCGTTGCAAAATTCGGATCCTTTCTAGAGAAGGAGTTTCTGTCGAAAGAAGTGAGTGGGAGGAAAGTAGAACTTGATGAGGTAACTGTACCTGCTCCCTTATTGGAAAGTAGTTCATCACAAGAACCGGTTCCTGTGACAACTACACCAATCAGTGAGGAAACTAATGATATTGATCATGAAACTTCAGATCAAATTTCTACTGAACCTCGTAGGTCTACCAGAGTAAGATCCGCACCAGAGTGGTACGGTAATCCTATTCTGGAAGTCATGTTACTTGACCATGATGAACCTACGAACTTTGAGGAAGCGATGATGAGCCCAGATTCCGCAAAATGGCTAGAGGCCATGAAATCTGAGATGGGATCCATGTATGAGAACAAAGTATGGACTTTGGTTGACTTGCCCGATGATCGGCAAGCCATTGAGAATAAATGGATTTTTAAGAAGAAGACTGACGCTGATGGTAATATAACTGTCTATAAAGCTCGACTTGTTGCAAAAGGTTTTTGACAAGTTCAAGGGGTTGACTACGATGAGACTTTCTCACCCGTAGCGATGCTTAAGTCTGTCCGAATCATGTTAGCAATTGCTGCATTTTATGATTATGAAATTTGGCAAATGGATGTCGAAACTGCATTCTTGAATGGATTTCTGGAAGAAGAGTTGTATATGATGCAGCCAGAAGGTTTTGTTGATCCAAAAGGTGCTAACAAAGTGTGCAAGCTCCAGCGATCCATTTATGGACTGGTGCAAGCATCTCGGAGTTGGAATAAACGCTTTGATAGTGTGATCAAAGCATATGGTTTTATACAGACTTTTGGAGAAGCCTGTATTTAGAAGAAAGTGAGTGGGAGCTCTGTAGCATTTCTGATATTATATGTAGATGACATATTATTAATTGGAAATGATATAGAATTTCTGGATAGCATAAAGGGATACTTGAATAAAAGGTTTTTCAATAAAAGACCTCGGTAAGCTGCTTACATATTGAGCATCAAGATCTATTGAGATAGATCAAGACGCTTGATAAGTTTTTCAATAAGTCCATACCTTGTCAAGATTTTGAAATAGTTCAAAATGGAACAGTCAAAGAAAGAGTTCTTGCCTGTGTTACAAGGTGTGAAATTGAGTAAGACTCAAAACTCGACCATTGCAGAAAATAGAAAGAGAATGAAAAGTCATTCCCTATGCCTCAGCCATAGGTTCTATAAAGTATGCTATGCCGTGAACCAGACCTATTGTATACCATGCTCTGTGTTTGGCAAAGGAATACAATTTTGATATAATAAGTAGATCACTGGACATGGGTCAAGAATATCCTTAATGAGGACTAAGGAGATGTTTCTCGATTATGGAGGTGATAAAAGAGCCCGTCGTTAAAGTTACAACGATGCAAGCTTTTACACCAATCCAGATGACTCTAAGTCTCAATCTGGATACATATTGAAAGTGGGAGAAATTAGCTAGAGTAGCTCCGTGCAGAGCATTGTGGACATAGAATATTTGCGAAATACATACGGCTCTGAATATGACAGACCCGTTGACTAAGCTTCTCTCACGAGCAAAACATGATCATACCTTAGTACTCTTTTGGGTGTTAATCACATAGCGATGTGAACTAGATTATTGACTCTAGTAAACCCTTTGGGTGTTGATCACATGATGATGTGAACTATGGGTATTAATCACATGCAGATGTGAATATTAGTGTTAAATCACATAGCGATGTGAACTAGATTATTGACTCTAGTGCAAGTGGGAGACTGAAGGAAATATGCCCTAGAGGCAATAATAAAGTTATTATTTATTTCCTTATTTCATGATAAATGTTTATTATTCATGCTAGAATTGTATTAACCGGAAACATGATACATGTGTGAATACATAGACAAACATATAGTCACTAGTATGCCTCTACTTGACTAGCTCATCAATCAAAGATGGTTATGTTTCCTAACCATAGACATGTGTTGTCATTTGATTAATGGGATCACATCATTAGGAGAATGATGTGATTGACATGACCCATTCCGTTAGCCTAGCACTTGATCGTTTAGTATGTTGCTATTGCTTTCTTCATGACTTATACATGTTCCTGTAACTATGAGATTATGCAACTCCCGTTTACCGGAGGAACACTTTGGGTGCTACCAAACGTCACAACGTAACTGGGTGATTATAAAGGAGTACTACAGGTGTCTCCAAAGGTACATGTTGGGTTGGCGTATTTCGAGATTAGGTTTTGTCACTCCGATTGTCGGAGAGGTATCTCTGGGCCCTCTCGGTAATGCACATCACTATAAGCCTTGCAAGCAATGTAGCAAATGAGTTAGTTACGGAATGATGCATTACGTAACGAGTAAAGAGACTTGCCAGTAACGAGATTGAACTAGGTATTGGATACCGACGATCAAATCTCGGGCAAGTAACATACCGATGACAAAGGGAATAACGTATGTTGTTATGCGGTTTGACCGATAAAGATCTTCGTAGAATATGTAGGAGCCAATATGAGCATCCAGGTTCCGCTATTGGTTATTGACCGAGAATAGTTCTAGGTCATGTCTACATTGTTCTCGAACCCGTAGGGTCCGCACGCTTAAGGTTTCGATGACAGTTATATTATGAGTTTATGAGTTTTGATGTACCGAAGGAGTTCGGAGTGCCGGATGAGATCGGGGACATGACGAGGAGTCTCTAAATGGTCGAGACGTAAAGATCGATATATTGGACGACTATATTCGGACTTCGGAAAGGTTCCGAGTGATTCGGGTATTTTTCGGAGTACCGGAGAGTTACGGGAATTCGCCGGGGAGTATATGGGCCTTATTGGGCCATACGGGAATAGAGGAGAGAGGCCAAAAGGAAGGAGGCCTGCGCCCCCCCTCTGGTCCGAATTGGACAAGGGGGGCAGCCCACTTTTCCTTCTCCCTCTCCTCCTCTTTCCTTCTCCAACAAGGAAAGGAGGAGTCCTACTCCTCCTCTTTCCTTCTCCAACAAGGAAAGGAGGAGTCCTACTCCCGGTGGGAGTAGGACTCCCCCCTTGGTGCGCCTCCTCCATAGGCCGGCCACCTCCCCCCTTGCTCCTATATATATGGGGGCAGGGGGGCACCCCAAAGAGAAAACAACAATTGATCCTTGAGATCTATTAGCCGTGTACGGTGCCCCCCTCCACCATAGTCCTCCTCGATAATATTGTAGCGGTGCTTAGGCGAAGCCCTGCGACGATAGAACATCAAGATCGTCACCACGCCGTCGTGCTGACGGAACTCACCCTCGACACTCGGTTGGATCGGAGTTCGAGGGACGTCATCGAGCTGAACGTGTGCTAGAACTCGGAGGTGCCGTAGTTTCGGTGCTTGATCGGTCGGGCCGTGAAGACGTACGACTACATCAACCGCGTTGTTCTAATGCTTCCGCTTTCGGTCTACAAGGGTATATAGATTACACTCTCCCCTCTCGTTGCTATGCATCACCATGATCTTGCGTGTGCGTAGGAATTTTTTTTGAAATTACTACGTTCCCCAACAAAAGCAAACAAGCACACAGGAGAATATTCACCCCACGCTATGACTCCCCGGCAACGGCACCAGAAAAAGGTCTTGATAACCTGCAAGTATACGGGATAGTTGTAGCCTCTTTCGATAAGTAAGAGTGTCGAACTCAACGAGGAGCTAAAGGTAGAACAAATACTCTCTCAAGTCCAATCGGCCACGGATACGACTCTACGCACGCTTGACGTTCGCTTTACCTAGAACAAGTATGAAACTAGAAGTACTTTGTAGGTGTGATAGGATAGGTTTGCAAGATAATAAAGAACACGTAAATATAAACTAGGGGCTGTTTAGATAAAGAAGCAATAAAGTAAATATAGCGAGTGTGGAAAAGTGGTGGTAGGAGTTGTGAAAGTGTCCCTAAGCAATTGACTACGTTACTAGACCGGTAATCACTATTGCAATTCTATTTGAGGGAGAGGCATAAGCTAACATACTTTCTCTACTTGGATCATATGCACTTATGATTGGAACTCTAGCAAGCGTCCGCAAATACTAAAGATTCATTAAGGTAAAACCCAACCATAGCATTAAAGTATCAAGTCCCCTTTATCCCATACGCAACAATCTACTTACTCGGGTTTGTGTTTCAGTCACTCACGCAACCCACTATAAGCAAATCATAAACATATTGCAAACCCTACAGAGGGAATCCCTCACGCTTGCGCGACACGGAGGGCACAATAGGACAGAACCAATAATAAAACATGCAACTCAAACCAATCATAGCAATTCATCAATCACCGACAAGACAACGAAAATCTACTCAGACATCATAGGATGGCAACACATCATTGGAAAATAATATGAAGCATAAAGCACCATGTTCAAGTAGAGGGTACAGCGGGTTGCGGGAGAGTGGACCGCTGGATATAGATGGGGGAAGGTGATGGAGATGTTGGTGAAGATTGCGGAGGTGTTGGTGAAGATCGCGGTGATGATGATAGCCCCCGGCAGCGCTCCGGCGCCACCGGAAGCAAGGGGAGAGAGCCCCCCTTCTTCTTCTTCTTCTTCCTTGAGCTTCTCCCTAGATGGGAGAAGGGTTTCCCCTCTGGTCCTTGGATCCCATGGCGTGGGAGGGGCAAGAGCCCCTTCGAGATTGGATCTATCTCTCTGTTTCCGCGTTCTCAGATTCTACCCCTTCACCGTTTCTTTTATATCCGGAGATCCGTAACTCCGATTGGGGTGAATCTTTCGCCCAGATTTTTCTCGTAAAATTAGCTTTCTTGTGGAGAAAGAAGAGCGTCAAACGCCGTACGGGTGGCCCACGAGAGTCCAGGGCGCGCCCAGGGGGGAAGGGCGCGCCCCCTGTCTCGTGGCCACCCGGGACACCGTTTCGCGTTGATTCTTCCTCCGGAAAATCCCAAATATTCCAAAATAAATATCCGTCCGTTTTTAACCCATTTGGAATCCGTTTGATATTGGGTTTCTGCGAAACAAAAAACATGCAACAGACAGGAGCTGGCACTGGGCACTGGATCAATATATTAGTCCCAAAAATAATATAAAAAGTTGCCAAAAGTATATGAAAGTTGTAGAATATTGGCATGGAACAATCAAAAATTATAGATACGACGGAGACGTATCAGCGACCAGTGCTTGAAAGAGGTTCCGGCCATGGAGGCCGATTAGGGTGGCAGGAAATGAGGAGCCCGGGCGCGCGGGCTGGAGGAGTACAGCGATGTCGTCTGCGAGCTCCTTGAGGATGGTGAACTTGTTGCTGGTGGCAACGATCATCTGGTCCAACTGAGAGTCCTAGTTGGCGTCGACGGCGGCCATCCATCAGCCGGTCTCCAACACCGTCTGGAGACGATCCTCGGTGCCATTCCGCAGGCCGGCATCGTGGACCATCTAGCACAGCCGCTGGCCGCTCATGCGCATCGCCGCCATGGGTCTGGAGTGAGCTCTTTTGTGCTTAGTGTAGGTGCTTAGGCAAATGCTTGGGTGCGTACGATGTGGTAGATGCATTGGAATGGAGGGGCGCCTTTATATGAGGGCAATGAAGGCAAACTGTGTTGCATTCACATCGTGCAACCTCTTTTCCCGGACCTCCTCCCATTACTTCCCTCATGGATTAATGGAGGGGCGCCTTTATGTGAAGGAGGATGCATTGTCCGTTCAACATATCGGGAACCGCTACTCCCTCCCTCGTCTGCATTAAAGCCGTATCGGGAACTGCGCCGCCCACTGTCAAATCGAATACTCCCTCCGTCTAGGTGAGTATTAAGTCATCTTACGAAAACCAAATAGTAAACACATAGGCGTGGTGCATTAACTCTCACGTTGTTTCTTTTTTTTGACATAAATAGAGGAATCAACCAAGAAGAGATGTGGGGCTTGTATGCTTTTAATGACTTGAGACTATCAAACATGACATGCAGTGGTCAGTTCGTTGCACAAGAACAAATACAACCCACGTCAGCACACACGCAACTTATAGCATCACATCCAATGGCTATAAAAGATGAATGAGACCAAATTATATCTCATCTAGATGAGTTCTAGCAAAACTGTATTAATAATACTTAGTACTCCTGCGCCATGTATCATATATTAGTATCATGTAGTACTTTATTTATTGCCATGTATGACACATAGTTCACGAGCGCTCTCTATATGTACCACCTTTTTTTTAATTTCAAGTTTTGCTCCATAGCGCAATCCATCGATACTACTGTACAAAAGTGGAGTATATACATTTTTTAAAAGGCTAGAGGGCGGGGCAGTCTAGCGCGGTCGGTTTCACGACAGACGAGGGCCTTTTTGATTTGATGGCTCATTACTGCTGTCAAATCGAATAGTACTGTGCCGCCCGCTGCACGCCTGGCGCCTCCATTAAACCCCGTTAAACCCGCATGCAAACCGAGAATCCTACTCCGGCCACATGTCTGTTCATGAGCAGGCCGGAGTTAAACGCAACACCGGCCGAGCTCCTCCCGTCCGCCCTCAGTTTAAACGAGGCCAGACGCCGGCCAAGCTCCTACCGTCCGCCCTCTATTTACCTGAGGCCAGACAGACCGCGGGCAAGAATCGCACCCCTCCGCCGCTCCCCCATCTCCTCCTTCACCATTTTCTCCACTCTTCCGATGGCTTCCGATTTGCCGTTCTCCGGCATATTACCCGGCTGGGTGGCCCACCGAGCCTTTCAGATACGGGTGTGGCCGCTCGGTGCTTCACCAACCTTGCTTGGCCCGACGGAGCCAGTTGCCGCCCCAAGCAGGCGCGTGGTTCAGCAACTTGCCGCTCCAGTTCAGCTCGATGAAGAGTTGCGAGTTGCTCCACGCTAGCACGGCGGCGAGCACGCCGGCACGGATGTCGTCGCTCCCGCGTCGTACCGTGCCACCAGTGTCTGCTGAGGGAGTTTCGGACTAGGGGGTGTCCGGATAGCCGAACTATCATGATCGGCCGGACTCCAAGACTATGAAGATACAAGATTGAATACTTCGTCCCGTGTCCGGATGGGACTTTCCTTGGCGTGGAAGGCAAGCTTGGCGATACGGATATGTAGATCTCCTACCATTGTAACCGACTCTGTGTAACCCTAGCCCTCTCCGATGTCTATATAAACCGGATGGCTTTAGTCCATAGGACGAACAACAATCATACCATAGGCTAGCTTCTAGGGTTTAGCCTCCTTGATCTCGTGGTAGATCTACTCTTGTAACACACATCATCAATATTAATCAAGCAGGACGTAGGGTTTTACCTCCATCAAGAGGGCCCGAACCTGGGTAAAACATCGTGTCCCTTGTCTCCTGTTACCATCCGCCTAGACGCACAGTTCGGGACCCCCTACCCGAGATCCGCCGGTTTTGACACTGACATTGGTGCTTTCATTGAGAGTTCCTCTGTGTCGTCACCGATAGGCTCAATGGCTTCTTCGATCATCATCAACGACGCAGTCCAGGGTGAGACCTTTCTCCCCGGACAGATCTTCGTATTCTGCGGCTTTGCACTGCGGGCCAATTTGTTTGGCCGTCTGGAGCAGATCAAAAGCTACGCCCCTGGCCGTCAGGTCAGATTTGGAAGTTTGAACTTCACGGCTGACATCCGCGGGGACTTGATCCTCGATGGATTCAGGCCACAGCCGAGCGCGCCGCATTGTCACAGCGAGCATGATTTAGCTCTGCAGCCGGATAGTACCCTGGAGGCCGCACTCGAACCCGATCCGATCTTCAATTCGAAGCCGGCTGCGCAGACCGAGGACGGATGGCTAGACACCGCCTCGGGGGCTGCAACCTCTACGGCGATAGAGCCGAACACTGACCTTGTCCCTCATAAAGCTCGTGACTCCGAGGTGCCGGACTCCTCGCCGGACTCCGAACCTCCCGCGCCCCCTCCGATCGAATCCGATTGGGCGCTGATCATGGAGTTCACCGCAGCGGACATCTTTCAACACTCACCTTTCGGTGACATCTTGAGTTCGCTAATGTATCTCTTGTTATAAAGAGAGCCCTGGCCGGACTGCGTTCAGGACGGTTGGGATGCGGACGACAAAGAAATTCAAAGCCCACCCACCACCCACTTGGTAGCCGCTGTCGACGATCTAACCGACATGCTAGACTACTACTCCGAAGACATCGACGGTATGGACGACGATGCCGGAGACTAACAAGAACCAGCGCCCACCGGGCACTGGAAAGCCACCTCATCATATGACATATACATGGTGGATATCCCAAAGGATGGTGAAGGAACAGCGGAGGATGACCCCTCCAAGAAACAGCCCAAGCGCCGGCGTCAGCGGCGCCGCTCTAAATCCCGCCACAGCAAGAATGAAGATTCCGGCACTGGAGATAATAATACACCGGACAGTGCCGAAGACAACCCACTCCAGCAAGATCCAGCATAGGAGGACGGAGACGCCAGCCCTCATGAGAGAGAGGCAGAAGAAGAGGTAGAGGATTATATGCCTCCCTCCGGAGACGAGGCAATCCTCGACGACGATGAATTCGTCGTGCCTGAGAATCCCGTCGAACAAGAGCGTTTTAAACGCAGGCTTATGGCCACGGCGAACAGCCTCAAGAAAAAGCAGCAACAGCTTAGAGCTGATCAAGATCTGCTAGCCGACAGATGGACTGAAGTCCTCGCGGCCGAAGAGCATGAGCTCGAACGCCCCTCCAAAAGCTACCCTAAACGCAGGCTGCTCCCCCGATTAGAGGAGGAAGCATATGAACCCGCATCACCAGGAGACAATACGGCTGACCGACCACCCCGTGGTCGCGACAGAGAGGCCTCTAGGCCCTTCACCAGACCCGTACCCCGGCATCGCTCGAAAAGTACAAGGCCACAGGGGAACGCTTCAGACTTGCGAGATATATTGGAGGATAAGGAAAGACAATCAAGATCGATCTATGGATCGCGTGGGCGCCCCACAGTACGTGACGACAACCGTTGCGCCGGACACAGTAAGTCCGGCCGGACCGAACAAAACAGACAAAGCTCTTTTGAGCTCCGTCGTGATATCGCCCCGTACAGAGGCGCCGCACACCCACTATGCTTCACAGATGAAGTAATGGATCATCAAATCCTCGAAGGGTTTAAACCCGTGAATATCGAATCTTACGATGGCACAAAGACCCCGCGGTTTGGATCAAAGACTATCTTCTTTGCATCCACATGGCCCGCGGTGACGATCTTCACGCCATCAAATATCTCCCCCTCAAGCTTAAAGGACCAGCCCAGCATTGGCTTAACAGCTTGCCAGCAGGGTCAATTGGGAGTTGGGAAGACCTGGAAGCTGCATTCCTCGATAACTTCCAAGGCACGTATGTGCGACCACCAGACGCTGATGACCTAAGCCACATAATTCAGCAGCCAGACGAATCGGCCAGACAATTCTATACACGGTTCTTAACCAAGAAAAACCAAATTGTCGACTGTCCGGATGCGGAGGCCCTCGCGGCCTTCAAGCATAACATCCATGACGAGTGGCTTGTCCGGCACCTGGGACAGGAAAAGCCAAAATTCATGGCAGCCCTTACATCACTCATGACCCGCTTCTGCGCGGGTGAGGACAGCTGGCTAGCACGCAGCAACAACCTCAGCAAAAATTCTGGCAGTCCGGATTTCAAGGACCGAAATGGCAGGTCGCATCGTAACAAAAGCAAACACCGCATCAACGGCGACAATAGTGAGGATACGGCAGTCAATGCCGGATTCAGAGGCTCTAAACCCGATCAGCGGAAAAAGCCATTCAAAAGAACTGCTCCAGGTCCGTCCAATTTGGACCGAATACTCGACCGCTTGTGCCAGATACACGGCACCCCCAAAAAGCCAGCTAACCACACCAATAAGGATTGTTGGGTATTCAAGCAGGCATGCAAGTTAATTGCCGAAAACAATAACAAGGGGCTGCATAGCGATGACGAGGAAGAGACTCGACCGCCGAACAATAGAGGACAGAAGGGTTTCCCCCCACAGGTGCGGACGGTGAACATGATATACGCAACGCACATACCCAAAAGGGAGCGGAAGCGTGCGCTAAGGGATGTATACGCGATGGAGCCAGTTGCCCCGAAGTTCAATCCATGGTCCTCCTGCCCGATCACTTTTGACCGAAGGGACAACCCACCAGCATCCGCCACGGCGGATTCGCCGCATTGGTCCTAGACCCAATCATCGACGGATTTCACCTCACCAGAGTCCTGATGGACGGCGGCAGCAGCCTGAACCTGCTTTATCAGGATACAGTGCGCAAAATGGGCATAGACCCCTCAAGGATTAAACCTACCAGGACGACCTTTAAAGGCGTCCTACCAGGTGTAGAAGCCAATTGTATAGGCTCAGTTACACTGGAAGTGGTCTTTGGATCCCCGGATAACTTCCGGAGCGAGGAGTTAATCTTCGACATAGTTCCGTTTCGCAGCGGCTATCATGCCCTGCTCGGACGTACCGCGTTTGCCAAGTTCAACGCCGTGCCGCACTACGCATACCTCAAGCTCAAGATGCCAGGCCCTCGAGGAGTCATCACGGTCAACGGAAACACTGAACGTTCTCTCCGAACGGAGGAACATACAGCGGCTCTCGCGGCAGAAGTACAATGCAGCCTCTTAAGGCAATTCTCGAGTCCGGCCGTTAAGCGGCCGGACATAGCTAAGCGCGCCCGGAGTAACCTACAACAAGACCACCTGGCACGTTCCGAGCACGCGTAGCAGTGCGGCCCCAACCCCAGCCCCTGCAAAACGTCAAAACAGGTCCTTCGCATACACCATTACGCTCTGAAGATACCATGGGCATGGGGAGAGGGGCACGACCACGATCAGCCCAGACTGCGGCTCAACCACACCAGGGGCTCTCAAGTGTGTCGTTCTTTTTTTTTCCTTTTTTATTTTAACCCACAGGACTCCGTTCGTCAGAGGCCCTGTCCGGCAGCAAACCTGCCGAACTCACGATGCAACAGCCAGGGAAGGATAAAGGCTACAACGAATATCCAGGTGGTCTCCATTACGAGCATTAAATATGTTTTACGCACCATTCGGCAGCCTACCCCTGGAGGGGGACATGTCTAACAGTCCCGTCCCTTGCTTATCGCATTATTTGTATCATTCTACATTCATAGCAGCACTTCTTGAATAAAACAATGCAGGACCTTTTTGCTTATAATTGCATTTCTTTTTTACACATATGTTCATTTACGGCATGTTGCATCCGTACACTTTGGTACGGCTAAAATACACCAGGGGCTTATGTTTCCCGCATCATGGTGTGATAAGTCCGAACACTTTCACAACTGCGGCACCCCGAACTTATAGCACTATATGCATCGGCTCCGAATCATGTCTTGGGTCAATAGTTGGGTTTGCCCGGCTCCCATGTTTTGGTACCTTACGTTCCGTTGTATCGGCTAAGGTAGCACTGGGAGAACCACTGCGATTGCGCCCCAGTTGAGCTGGGTTAACGCCTCAGTGGAGAAAGCTAAAACTGACCGTCATGATGAGGCGAGAGCTGGTCGCTGTTCGAGAGGTTTTTTGCGAGTCCTTACAGACTTATGCCGCTTAGAGCGAGGAGCCGGATCTTGTCCGTCCCAGGCGTGGATAGCGCCCCAAATTCGGCCATCCAAACACTAGGGGCTTCGCCGAAATTTAAAATTATAGAATTCTATGGCTAAGTGAGAGTGTTGAAGCATTATAAGTCCGGTTGCCTTGTTCGCTGTGTTGAGCGCCTCCCTAGATGGACCCAAAAATGGGAACAAGAGTGCTCAAGTTTATCCCGAACACCCCAGCACTCGTGGCATGGGGGCTGAAGCCGACGACTTGCCATCTCTCAGATTTGATAAACAGCCGCACAGAAGGTAATATTTTAAATTAACAAGTGTTGCTTAGCGCATATGAACTAAGTTTTCAGTGCACAGGATAACAAAATGCGAGTCTACTCAAAAATTACATCTTTTGAGCACTCCCCCGCAATAGTGCGGGTGCCCTTCAGCACACTCTTATAATACATCTCGGGCGTGCGATGCTCCTTGCCCTCTGGTGGCGGGTCCGTCACAAGCTTCTGGGCATCCATCTTGCCCTAGTGCACCTTTGCGCGGGCAAGGGCCCGACGGGCACCCTCAATACAGGCGGAGTGCTTGATGACTTCAACCCACGGGCACGCATCCACCAGCCGCCGCACCAGGCCGAAGTAGCTCCCAGGCATGGCCTCCTTCGGCCACAGCCAAACTATGAGGCCCTTCATGGCCTGTTCGGCCGCCTTGTGGAGCTCGACCAGCTGCTTCAGCTGGTCACTAAGGGGCACCGGATGTCCGGCCTCAGCATACTGAGACCAGAAGACCTTCTCCGTCGAGCTCCCCTCCTCGGCCCGGTAGAATGCGGCAGCATCGGACACGCTGCGAGGAAGATCTGCGAACGCTCCTGGAGAGCTCCGAATTCGGGTAAGCAACAGGTAATTAACACTCACATGCTTACTTTGCATGAAAAATGCCTTACCCGCTGCTATTTTCTTCACCGCCTCAATCTCCTGGAGGGCCTTGTAGGCTTCGGCCTTAGCGGCTTTGGCACTCTCAAGAGCCGTTGCAAGCTCCGACTCTCGAGTCTTCGAGTCACGCTCCAGGCTCTCATGTTTTTTCACGAGATCCTGGAGCTCTTGTTGTACCTCCGCCACCCGCGCCTCCTGCTTCTCTCGCTCGGTGCGCTCCGCGGCTGCATTGCATTCGGCCGCGGCCACCGCCTCTTTCAGGGTCGCCACCTCGTTAGTGGCCCCTGCAATACCCACGTTATCCTTGTCATTCTTTTTGCAACCAAAATCCTTTTCTGTAAGGTACAATTTTAGTAAGGTGTTACTCACCTTCCTCGTCCTCGAGCTGCTTCTTGGCACGGCTGAGCTCGTTCTCGGACCGCTCGAAGCTTTCCTTCAACGTATTGACCTCCGCAGTCAGTGCGGCAGAGGTCAGCAGCGCAGCCTGCAATCCCATATTGACATATTTATTATGACTCCTGCGTATATCTTTTTAGATCCTCAGTCCGGCTTTTCTTTCCAAACACCGAACCGAGCATCAAGGGCTACTGTCTATGCGGTACCATTTTATACATATTGAAATTCTTACCTCAAAGCCTGTTAGAAGGCTGCTGCAGGCTTCGGTCAGCCCACTCTTGGCGAGCTGAACCTTTTGAATCACCGCACTCATAACAGTGCGGTGTTCCTCTTTGATGGAGGCGCCGTTGAGCGCCTCCAGCAAATTATCCGGTGCCTCCGGTTGGACGGAGGCAGCCGGCGTCACGGTCTTGCCCTTCTTGCGAAGGGGTCGCCCGCCGGACTCCGGAGCCACTGTGGGTTCCGGGGCCGAGTCCGGTGCAAAGTCCGGGAGGTTGTCCTGTGACACCTCCGGAGCCTTCTCCTCCTGGTGGGTCCCTTCCTGGGATCCCACCTTGGCATCGTCCGCGGCACGGGGGGTGGAGGCAGTCGGAAGAGAATCCATATCCGACGCACCTAAGGACCCGCTCGACGAAGCGGGAAGATCATCCTTGGGTGGACTGCAGGGTTGTATGCGGCATTAGAAAGACATTATGTGGCGAAAAGGAAAAACCTTGAAGTTATTCAGGAGTCCGGGTACTTACGATCTCGCCAGGGGCTTGGCCCTTGGAGGCCAGTCCTCGTCGTCGTCACTGGTGTTGGCAGAGTAGTCCGGGGGAAGAGTTTTTCCCTTCTTGGACCCTTCGGCCTCCCTTGTTGGGGAGGCCTTCCTTTTCTTCCCTCCCCCCGCTGGGGGAGAGGCTTTCTTCTTCTCCTCCTCGCCTTGGTGGGAGGAGTCGGCCTCGGATTCATCATCCGATAGCACCTGAAAACGGGAACTCTTCTGAGTCCCTGTGGCCTTCTTCTTGGCCTTCTTCTCCGGCACCACGTGGGGTGCCGGAGCCAGCAGCCCCGTTAGGCGGGCGTCCGCTGGGTCCTCTGGCAATGGGGCCGGACTGATAGTCCGTTCGGCCTTCGCCAGCCAGTCCTGTCAAAGGTAAAGGGAGTTTAGATCCCACATAGAGTCAAACTATGGAAAACAAGTGGCAAAATCACTTACCTCGTCAGCTGGACGCTGCGAGCAGAATCCGCGATCTTCGGTAGCGGATGCGGGAGCCTCGGCGCCCTTGAACAGCACCTTCCAGACATCTTCGTACGTAGTGTCAAAGAGCCTGCTCAGAGTCAGGTGCTGCGCCGGATCGAACTCCCACATGTTGAAGCCCTGTCGTTGGCACGGGAGAATCCAGCGGATGAGCATGACCTGGACTATGTTGACAAGCTTGAGCTTCTTGTCCACCAGCTTCTGGATACAGGCTTGGAGTCCGGTCAGCTCCTACGAATCCCCCCAGATTCGGCCACTCTCTTTCCAGGAGGTGAGCCGTGTAGGGATGCCGGATCTGAATTCGGGGGCCGCTGCCCAATCAGGGTCACGCGGCTCGATGATGTAGAACCACCCTGATTGCCACCCGTTAATGGTTTCCACGAAAGTGCCCTCCAGCCACGTAACGTGGGACATCCTGCCCACCATGGCGCCTCCGCACTCTGCTTGGCTGCCCTTCACAACCTTCGGCTTGACACTAAAGGTCTTGAGCCACAAGCCGAAGTGGGGCTGGATGCAGAGGAAGGCCTCACACACGACGATAAACGCCGAGATGTTGAGGATGAAATTCGGGGCCAGATCATGGAAATCTAGGCCGTAGTAGAACATGAGCCCCCGGACAAAGGGATGAAGTGGGAAGCCCAGTCCGCGGAGGAAATGGGGAAGATATACTACCCTCTCATGGGGCCTGGGGGTGGGGACAAGCTCTCCCTCGTCGGGGAGCCGGTGCGCGATGTCGCTGGTCAAATATCCGGCGTCTCGCAGCTTCTGGATCTGCCACTCCGTGACGGAGGAGGCCATCCACTTGCCTCCCGCTCCGGACATAGTTGGAGAAGGTTGAGGTGAAAAGTGCGGACTTGGGCGCTGGAGCTCGAGTTCGCGGAGATGGATAAGCCAAGGAGGAAGAAGGCGCGGGTAAAAGGGTAGGATCTTTATCCCCTTATATGGGCGGACAAAAACATGTGTCCCCACCGGCCTGGTAAAACTCGCTTATCTCCCAAGCGTCACAATCAATGGCGCGGTTGGGTTACCCACGCCCGTATTGATCGGAATCCCGGAATAAGGGGAACACGATCTCTGCTTCGACAAGACGTGCCAAGGAAACCGCCTCGCTAAATGCGCTAAGGTGATACAATAAAAACAATTCAAGTAAAGGCTTGGTAATGGTGTGACGTCACGGCACAAAATACGTCAGCAGATTGAACTTGTGTAATATTATTCTCTCTACGGTGGTACGTGGAATTTATTTTTGCAGAGCCGGACACTATCCTGGTGTTCACAATCTTCTATAAATTATTCGGAGGAAGAACCCGCCTTGCAATGCCGAAGACAACATGCGCGCCGGACTCGTCGTCATTGAAGCCTAGTTCAGGGGCTACTGAGGGAGTTCTGGACTAGGGGGTGTCCGGATAGTCGAACTATCATGATCGGCCGGACTCCAAGACTATGAAGATACAAGATTGAAGACTTCGTCCCGTGTCCGAATGGGACTTTCCTTGGCGTGGAAGGCAAGCTTGGCGATACGGATATGTAGATCTCCTACCATTGTAACCGACTCTGTGTAACCCTAGCCCTCTCCGGTGTCTATATAAACCGAATGGCTTTAGTCCATAGGACGAACAACAATCATACCATAGGCTAGCTTCTAGGGTTTAGCCGCCTTGATCTCGTGGTAGATCTACTCTTGTAACACACATCATCAATATTAATCAAGCAGGACGTAGGGTTTTACCTCCATCAAGAGGGCCCGAACCTGGGTAAAACATCGTGTCCCTTGTCTCCTATTACCATCCGCCTAGACGCACAGTTCGGGACCCCCTACCCAAGATCCGCCATTTTTGACACCGACATCTGCGGTGGCCGCGCCTCCCGTGTCTGTGGGCGTGCCACCCGTGCCTGCGGCAGTGCCATGCACGCAAAGACAGAAGCCGGGTGCATGGAGAGCGACGAGTCGGTGGCCATCTTCTCCGTGTCCATCATCGAGGAGAAGTAGAACACGGGAGGTCGCCGCCACTTGGACCCATGAAGGCCACCGCTGAGGCGACGACCGCGGATTCAGGTGGTTTGTTTGCTGCTTCGTATCTTCCGAGGACCTTCGTCGACCCCGCAAGTGTCTGACGGACATGAGGAAGACAAAGGGATCCGTGGGTGGCCATTTAGAACTAAAATAAGTCTAGATACATCCATTTCTAGGACAAGTATTTCCGGACGGAGGGAGTATTAATTATACAAGAGAGCCGGATTAGCACATCTTAGTTCATGTAAATGAAATGAAATCCATCATGTTTATATGAAGATCCGGCTTTTTTATACGAAATCATTCATCCTTATATGAAATCAGTCCATGTTTGCACGAATTTCATCTGGTTGGTTAGAGTTGTAAAAATGTATGCCGCTGGCGTTTGATGTCGTCCTCCGCGGAAGGAAGCGGGAGGAAATTTGCCAGCTGTCGTTGGAGATGCTCTTTATGCTGGAAATAATAGAGTGACATCCAATCCATTTGAGTTAATTGCCTGTATGATTGTCCCTCTATAAAAAGTTAATTGCATGTACAGTGTACACGTGACTTGCAGGGTGGCTACAGCTTCGTACAGAAAGTTAAAAAGAAACAAGTCCATCGATAATCCTTAATATTCTAAGTACTCTCTGGGTTCCACTATCAGTACAGTAGCGAAAGAAGTATATATTAAATAAGTAGAGTAATATATAATATAAAAATCTAAAGTTAAAAGACAGAATTCGAATTCATGTCATCGCGTTGCGAGCATCCGGCACTAACCAGCCCAGCACATTTTTGTTGTAGACCATGCTGGAGATATATCTACATGTCTACTCTTATATATACTCCATTCGTTCCTAAATATTTGTCTTTTTTATATTTCAAATGGACTACCACATACGGATGTGTATGTAGACATATTTTAGAGTGTAGATTCACTCATTTTGCTACGTATGTCTTTCAGGAAGGGGTCAGATTTGTCCTTGATTTATTTATGAGGTATCCAGATGGCACTGCACCGCCAAGAAAAGAGGGTAACATCAAAATTATGGACTACTTTTTTGAGTATGTTGGTAAGCTCCGGTCATAGTCACTTGTTGAAATCTCTAAAAAGACAAATACACCCTCCGTCCGGAAATACTTGTCATCAAAATGGATAAAAGGAAATGTATCTAGACATATTTTAGTTTTAGATACATCTCTTTTTATCCATTTTGATGACAAGTATTTTCGGACGAAGGGAGTAGAAAATAGAGTTGGTGATGATGGTGTGCGTGCCATCCTGCAAATAGGCCGTCGGATTTATATCTAACGGATAGGAAAGAAACTATGGCAATTTTGCAAAAATATACCCACACGTCTCTCCACGTTCACAAATAAGGCCTTCCCTCGTTCAGCCTTTTCTCTCACAAGATAAACTAGTCATACAAATGCATCTTGATGTTCCATGCAACGCACGGGAAACTAGCTAATTTCTTTTTAAATAGTTGCTATGATAATTGGGTTGAAGTGACATATTTTATGTCTGCCCCGAATGATTTCAGATTCACTAGTAGTAACAAAGAAAAGGTTGCCTTGTTAATTAACAGAAAACAGGGTGAAAACTATCACATGAGGCCGGTAAAAACAAGGCACACTGGGTTTAGCGTCATCGTCACTACAGCTGTGCGCGCGAGAAGTCTACATATCGAGGGGGCTATCGAGCGAGGCATCGAGACACAATGTTTGAGAGAGAAACCAATTGACAGATTATGATCAGATCGAGTTGTCACCCTTTTGCTGTCATTGTTGGGGGGGAGAGAAAGACATATCGAGAGTGTGCGCGGTAGGCACAGAGGCACAACTAGCGAGTGTGTGTGTGTGTGTGTGTGTTTGAAAGAGGAGTAGATTGATTATTATCAAGATCGATGTGCCACCCTACTCCTTCGGTGCCGGGTAGTGTGTGTGTGTGTGTGTATGTTTGAGAGAGAATCCAGTCGATAGATTAGTATCAAGATCGAGGTGTCACCCTACTCCTTCGGTGTCGGGTAGTGTGTGTGTGTGTGTATGTTTGAGAGAGAAGCCAGTCGATAGATTAGTATCAAGATCGAGGTGTCACCCTACTCCTTCGGTGTTGGGAAGTGTGGGTGTGTGTGGGGGGGCAGTGACACTCACATATCTCTACTCCTATAAAAAACAGAGTTGGTGATGATGGTGTTCCTGTCATCCTGCAATATAGGCCATCCGATTTATATCCGACGGACAGGAAGGAAAATATGGCAATTTTGCAAAATGATACCCACATCCCTCTCCGCATTTGCAAATAAGGCATTCCCTCATTCATCCTCTTCTCCCACAAGATAAACTTCTCATACAAATGCATCTTGATGTTCCGTGCAACGCATGGGAATCTTGCTAGTAGGGAGAAGGAGTTTGTGTGACACATATCTAGCTATATTAAGGGATAGGTAGATAGCATATGTGTAAGAGACATTATTATACTTTGAGACATTAGTGGCTGTGGGTGGGCGGAATTAAAGGGGTGGGCGTGGTAGACATAGAGAGCGTGTGTGTTTCTGTGTGAGAGACTTGTAGGACGGGGTAGAAAGACGAATTTAACCCTGACGGAGGGAGAGAAATATACGAAGTGCGCGTGTGTAATTCTGATGCCCACAGAGAAATGAGATATGTATGCGTGTGAGAGAGATTGCACAATTCATTCACGTATCACTATCTAGCGATCGTGGACGTGCATCGCTTGAACATAAGTCAATATCTACTTTGTATCGTGGCCAAAGGTACAATATCGATTCAACGCTATAAAGATTGGACACTCACATATCACATTTTTTCTATTTAAACAAACCTTTTCAGTTGTGCATGCCAAAGTTACAGTGATGTTTCTTCAAACAACCAATGTAGCTATCATGTACATGCACCATTGTTACTCTTGCATTCAAATTCATTAGTCTTGGATGATTTAAGTTTCTATTTTGAAGTAATATATGTAATATTCTTATATGACTTCAACGGGTACGCAATTTATGAAATGGAGGCTAGGTAATCATATGAGGTAACACTTTTAACTAGCTGACTACAATATCCATTTCTTTTTGTGCGCCTCTACACTAACACATCAATGCATTATGTTTAAAGTAAATAACCAATGGCACTAAATTATCTATTTACACGAGAAATACATAGGCTGAGCATTTGATCCCTTTTTTGTGAACGCGCCACTACACCTGTACGATTGGCCGCGCCCGTGTGAACGTCCAAGTTATCGGCGGATCATCCCGAGTTATTGTCTTTTTTTCTGGGGTGGAGTTCACACCAGTTATTAACTGCTAACGCATGCCCCGTGTACACAGTCTAGCATGACCTTCCCGCTAGCACGGTCCAAAATTAGTTGAAACTGGATACGAACGATCCCATGGGCGGCAAAATCTCCCGCCTCCTTCTAACATTTCCGCCACCTTAGTCTTTAGCATGCGAAATCCCCCTTTTGTCCTTGGTGCACGGAGACCAACAGTTACAATACCGCCCTCATCTACATGATAGGTCGGGGCTGCTTTGGTAACTTCCGGTTCCCCCCACTACACGACACCCCCATTTCCACTCAACCTCTCGCAAAAACGACTAACTCCACAACACCAGAGCATCTTACATCACGCCGTCCATACTTCATCGCCCTTTCTCCCTTCCCTCTCAAAACCCTACACTGCTCATCCACCGGCGTACCATAGCCCATTCACTGCCAGCGGCGTCCACCTCGCCGGATCTGCTTCTGCGGCCACATCTACCCCTCCCACCTCCCCTTGAAACAAGTGGACTGCTCATCCACCACTGTACCACAGCCCATTCAGTGCCGGCCTTGTCTACGGCGCCGGATCTGCTTCGCCGGTACTCTCGTCAACCGTCGTGCATCTGCAGCGGCTCATTCGTACTCCCCACCGGAGACGCTTCATCCACACCCCACGGAGCCGCCCCATCGCTGCCCCCGTCGACGGCCTCTGATCCTCTTCGCCGACACCTTCCTCAACCATACCGGAGCCGCTTCGCCGACACCTTCCTCAACCCTACCGGAACCGCTTCGCCGACACCATTGTCAACCCTACCGGAGTAGCTTCGCCTATACCATTCTCAACCCTACCGGGGCCGCTTTGCCAACTCACAAGTCCACGGCCTCAGATCCGCTTCCTTGCACCCTCATCCAACCTACCGGAACAGCTTCTGACGCCCCATCCACGGATGCAGATCCGCATCATCGACACCACCCTTAACCCAACCACCGGAGCAGATTTTGACCCCCCGTCCACGGCCGCAGATCCGCATCGTCGACACCATCCTTAACCCAAACACCGGAGCATCTTCTGACGCCCCGTCCACGGCCGCAGATCCGCGTCGTCGACACCATCCTTAACCCAACCACCGGAGTAGCTTCACATACGCCCTCGTCCACGGCCACAGATCCGCTTCGCCCACACCATAGTCCACCCTACCGGAGCCGCTCCACAAACACCCTATTCCACGGTTCTAGATCTCCTTACCGGACCCTGACAGCCAGCGCAGTGTCATCACCCTCAACGTTTCTAACCTGATTCCCACCATCTGTCGAGATGCCAAGCACCCGCCACGGCCTAGGTACTTGTCACCTTTAAACCCGTCCAACATCACCTGCCCGATGTACTTCAAATATACTAACCGGTCGTTGTTACCTGTTATGCAGCTGGGAAAAACTACAAGGACGATGTTTCTTCTGGATCTAACAGCTTTGCCAACCAAGATCCTGGACTGAGGCATTGCTATGATCTTGTAAGCGTGTCTCTCTCTCTTGTATTGTTCTGTGCCTGCCAGCGTGCTTTGCTAGGATTTTCGACCAGTAATCCCTTTGTGCAAACAATGATTTCTACTACTGGCTGCTAAATTAGATATGTAGATGTCATACATGATACTACCTCGTACCTCCGTTCCTAAATATAAGTCTTTCTAGAGATTCCACTATAGGCTACATACGGAGGAAAATGAGTGAATCTACACTCGAAAATGCATCTATATACATTTGTATGTGGTCCATACTGGAATCTCTACAAAGACATATATTTAGGAACAGGGGCAGTACATTACACAAAATTGTAGGTGGCATGTAGGAATTCCAGTGCACTACATTAGGCTCCCTTAGGGTGCCTGCTAGTCTAGCATACAGAGTCATGGCTAGTTTATGGTACACACACAATCGTTAATTGGTGGTTTAAATATGCGCAAGGGATATGCAATGTAGTATCATGTAGAGATGTCTGAAATTAGCCGTGTCAACTTGCAGATAGGGTTACACAATGAAGAAGTACAAGATGTATGTGGCAATTTCATGGAACATCGCAAAAAAAGGAGAGGCAGTGGTGAGCCTATACAGTGTGCTAAGGTACGTCAATCCTCCATTGCAATCATCGTGACATGTTATTTGTATGCCAGTTCTATTAGCCAAGTTTCTTAGGGACAGTTATTACGAGTTATCCTAAGAAAATAAGCACCTGTGAATATAAGCTCCATGTAATAAGCCAACCAGTTCTTTTCATTGCGTTTTCAGCTTATCTTTGGTATGATCAGTGGAAAGTCTAGATTGCATTATATATTTTTCATTTTGCTGCCCATATGGAAATTAATTTGACTTGCAAACATCACAAATTGAACCCAGTGCAGTAATTAATATGATAGGAAAACAGACCATCACTATTTGCTCAAAATGCAAATACAAAGATACCATCTACTTGGCACAATCTACTTTGGTCAATGTTTTCCATAGAGATCCCATTGCCTAATTTAAACGAAGAACGCATGACCCACATTTAAATGAAGAACAATTATTTAGTGAAATTCGATGGTCCAAGTGGCTGGTTATTATCATATAACAGCACCACCTGAAAGCATCATATAGCAGCAACAGTAGCTCATAGGAACTCATCATACAGCAACAGCAGTCTGCAATTCATCATATACCAGCAGCAGCTCATAGCAATTCATCATATAGCAGCAGCAGGAGCAGCTCATAGCAATTCATCATATAGCAGCAGCAGAAGCAGCTCATAACAATTCATCATATAGCAGCAGCAGGAGCAGCTTGTAGCAACTCATCATATAGCAGCAGTAGCAGCTCATAGCAATTCATCATATAGCAGCAGCAGCAGCAGCTCATAGCAACTCGTCATACAGCAGTAGCAGCTCATAGCAATTCATCATATAGCAGCAGTAGGAGCATCTCATAGCAATACATCATATAGCAGCAGCAGAAGCAGCTCATAGCAATTCATTGTATAGTGGATTAGAATGAAAATTTGGCAAAAAATCAGAGGAGATCCTCACCTTGTTGGATGAGCTCATCCTTCAACAGCACCTCAAGGCCATGGTCTGGGAGGAGGGAGGGGGAATAAGGTGCCTTCTGCCACAGTGTGGCATCAGCCGTAGTTGTGCGGCGCCCGCCGGAGTAGTGCGTTGGACAAACCACAGTGGAGCAGCTGTTGGAGACCATGAGAATGAGGGGCGGCGCCAGAGGGAGGAGCAGCCAGGGAGATTTGCCCCTACCCACCGGCCATGTAGCCTAGCTGGACATAGCATCGTCGAGGACCAGGCCAGATGGGACCAGTGGCGACGGCTCGCTGGAGGAACCCTAGAGCTGCAGGCAGGGGATCGAGGTAGAGGGAAAGGGGAGAGGAGATGCAAGCGGGCAAGGCAATGAATGCTTGCGTGTTTGTTTTTACTTGAGGGTCAGGTGTGACACAGGTGTCGGCAGTTGCATTTTGAGTGTAATATAGGCAGACAACAGAGTCATTTCACTATTCCCCTTCCCTTCAATTTTTAGTGAGGTTCTACCCGAAACACCCCCTCCAAAGCGAAATTAGTTAAGCCCAAGCCCATAACTCAAAAATGACTTCTTTACATCTTTTATGGCTTATTTTGATAATATGCCCTGAAAAGGCGGAATCGAACTGGCCCTTAACCCGCAATTCAATTGTGCGTGCAATGATGAATCACTCCTGCCTGCTATCTATACATTTAGGCATCATCATACATGGCATAACCTAATACATGTGCATTCCATTGTAGAATCTGGAATATGCAATGTTTATGTTAGTTCATACGTTGCACATGATGTTTAAATGCCCCTTAAATCTGGTCAATCAAGTGATGTTCTTTAAGCCTCCTTCTTTGCTTCTTTTCTTGATATTAAGATTTGCTCACACATCTGTTCAATTGCTTGTTTGCATCAGCCAGCCATACTAGGAGTGTTTGCTTTGATTACTTGTTGTTCTTGACCTAACACTCTAACAGAGCTTGTCAACGATTTAAACACTAAGGGCTGCTGTAGTGGGGCCTTGTTTAACTCATAGGTGACATAAAGGTTTGGCTGTACACTATAGTAGGCTCTTCAAAAGTACCTGGAGATCCAGTTCGAAGATATGCCTAGTTTTTACATAGTGCAGACATAGTAAATGCGCATTTCATTGTGTGCAAGTGCAAGAGATGCGGCATGTTTCATTATGTGGTGTTGTTTTGTTATAATCTCATCCTTTTGTGATCACTGGAAAGTATGCATATTTATCTTCCAAGGAGACGAGTAACTAGTTTGTTTCACCTTGCAGAGGGGGTGCAATGAAGATAAGATTGAGGATTTCCAAGTACAATATGTTAGAAAGGAGCCTTGCAAGATAAGTAGGAGCTGCGCTGAGCCTCTTCAACATGCTAAGGTAAGTCACTGTATGCAACTCAACAGTTCAATTCCTTGTTTGTTTCAGGCATATTTAATTTTCTCTTTTCAATTGCTTTATTTCTCCTCAGTTAATGAGATGCCGAAATAATCATGCCTGATGTTCGGTACTTGTATCACTATTAGTTGACATAATTAAAGGCCTTACCATTTAATTACTCTGCCGAAATGTGCCTGAAGCTTTGAAGTCTATTAACCAACTATTATTGCATGAGGCTCACAATCTAGTTTTTACTACGCTAATGATTGCATTGTTTTTCCTGCTGTAGTATGTTTGTATGAAACCCTCTGATGTTCATTATGCTCCCTAAGACTTTAATTGAGGTACAGAATGGCCAATTGCTTGCTTACTTATACGCAACGTGCTGTCTAAATTTGTAACTTGTCTGTGTTTTCGATTGGGCCCCAACATCATGCTCCTCTGGTAAGCTAAGAGGGATTTCTGTATGCAGGCTGCACAGACTATCTTTTTTATAATTTTTAAAATATCACCTACTTATGCTTCATGACATGTAACATTTTTTTGTGAAAGTGACGTGTAACATTATTGTTAGTCCTGTTTTGCCATGTAGTACAAAATAGTGTCTCGTTCGCTTCACTGTGGTAACTATATATTTGCCCTAGTCATATGTACTTACAGAAACATTTCAGGATGAGGTGACATCAACACAAAAATCTGCGAGCAGTGCGGCATGGACGTTACCGAATGATTATGGATTGGAATTGGAATGTGTTGATGTTCTCGAGCATCAACTAGAGGTGGCAAGACAACGTGTACATGATTGTCAACGTATAATCAACAAGTTGAGACTGGACACGCATGTATTAGATGCAGGAGTCAAAAAAATGAAACAAGACACCGAGGTAACCATGAAGGAATTGGAGATTTTGCAGACTGAAATTTGTGCTATCTGAATCCGGCCAATCTTATTTTCTGAAGAGATTATAGTTCAAATATAACGGAGTTAAGTTGATGCGCGTCCATGATGTATGAGCTGTATTTGCCCAGTGTATGTAATTTGTTGTTTGTGTATGCTTTATTATCACCTGTGCCGAACCATAATGCCCAGTGTGTATAATTGGTTGTAATTTCTTTATTGTATAGTGTAGGATTATTCTATCTTTCTATGCCTTGATTTCTTTGTTGTATAGTGTATGCTTTTTAGAGGTGATAGTATTGAGTAGGATAATTCTTTGAATATGCTATATCGTTCAAACAGGGGCCAACTCGCCCGACCATGGCCCTTCACGGGCCGTCGGATCCATGGGCCATGTACGGGCCGTCGGATCCATGGGCCTTCTACGTCTCGTAGGATCCATGGGCCTTCTAAGTCTCGTAGGATCAATGGGCCTTCTACATCTCGTAGGATCCATGAGCCTTCTACGTCTCGTAGGATCCATGGGCCTTCTATGTTTCGTAGGATCCATGGGCCTTCTATGTTTCGTAGGATCCATGGGCCGTCGACTCATTTATGGGTCTTGTACGGGCCTTTAATGGGCCGTAGACGGGCCTTTAATGGAAATCGTACGTTTTATGGGCTGACCATAACGGGCCGTTAATAGGCCGTATTTGGTGGTGCTATGAAAATGGCCCAACAGACTAACGGTCCACAAACGGACCGACTGTAACGACGGGATGAATTTGGCCCACAAGCAGAAAATGACAGTAACGGGCCGTAAGTAACCGAATGCTACAAATGAGCCCAAGAATAATGGGCCCTTAGAAGCCCGAAAGCTAACTTGGGCTGGAAACGGCCCAACGGAATAACGGCCCGTTAATGGGTATAAAGTGTTACACTGTTCATTACGGGCCAGTTTCACCGTGGGCCGTTAATGGATGTAAAGTAATACACTGTTCATTACGGGCCAGTTTCAGCACGTGCCGCTAATGGGCCAAGAGTTACACAGGGCCTCATATGGGCCGAAAGACGTCATGTGCTATACATGGGCCAGAAGTGAAAACGGGCTGCAATCACATTGGATGGCCCAGATGACGCTACTGGGCCTAATTCGCATAGGGCGTAACGGGCCTTGGGTTAGCGGACTGTAAATGGGCTATATGCTAACAGACCGTTAACAGGCTTTCCATGGGCCAGCCCACCAGCTTTTGACCAAGTCAAACGGGCCAGCCTTTTCACAGGAATGGGCCACTTTTGGGCCGTGCCACGTGTCGACGTATCTAGTGAGTGGATGACATCTATCCCAATGATGAGCTGACACGTGTTTCCTCCAGCCAATGATGATTTTACACATGGAAAATCCCCATTGGTTGGGGCTGTTAACGGGTTATCGGATCCAAAACCCGACCCGATAGCTTAACGGCGTTCCGTTATGGTGGATGCCACGTGTCGGTCAGTCTTGACGAAAGCACTTCTGTGACGCGCGATTTATCGTCATGGAAGTGGACACTTTCGTGATGATAATTTTGGTAATGTCATGGAACACTTCTACGACAGCAGAGGTATGACTATCTTGATTCTGTCATAAAATCGTCATGGATGTACATGGATGACAAAAAACGCGACCTACTGTGACAAACACGTATCATCACGGAAGTGTTTTTTTTGTAGTGCGAGTTATGATTCGAGGGTGGAATTGCAACTAGGGAACTACAAAACTATATCTCCAAGTTGCGAGTACATGGTTAACTTGCGACTGGGGCGATTAGAAACTACATCCCTCGAGTTGTAAGGTGGACTTATAACTAGGGTGAAAACCAAAACAACACCCCCGAGTTGTGAGTCGATGGTGGACTTGCAACTAGGGTGATTACAAACTACATCCCTCGAGTTGTGAGTCGGTGGTGGACTTGCAACTGGGTGATTACAAACTACATCCCTCGAGTTGCAAGTCGGCGGTGGACTTGCAACTGGGCCAATTAGTAAACTACATCCCCGAGTTGCGAGTACCTAGCTGACTTGCAACTTGAAAACAAACAACACCACTCCTCCGAGTTGCGAGTCGAGGATGTACTTGCAACTGGGCCAACAGAAACCTCTAGTTGCAGGTCGAGGGTCTAATTTCAACTACCATAAAACAAGGAGAAAAGACAACACCCCTCGAGTTGCGAGTCGATGGTGGACTTGCAACTAGGGCAACTATAAAACTACATCCCCGACTTGCGAGTACTTCATTGACTTGCAATTGGGGCAATACAAAAATACATCCCTTGAGTTGCTAGTCGGAGTGGACTTGCAACTGGGGTAATAACCAAAACGACACCCCCCGAGTTGCGAGTCGAGGGTGGACTTGCAACTGGGCCGACAGAAACGCCTAGTTCCAGGTTGATGGTCTAATTGCAACTACCATGAAACAAAAAGAAAAGACAACACTCCTTGAGTTGTGAGTCAATGGTGGACTTGCAACTAGGGCAACTATAAAAACTACACCCCGATTTGTGAGTCAAGGGTGGACTTGCAACTGGGCCGACAGGAACACATAGTTGCAGATTGAGGGTCTAATTGCAACTACCATGAAACAAAAACAAAAGACAACACCCCTCGAGTTGCAAGTCGAGGGTAGACTTGCAACTAGGGGAACTATAAAAACTACACCCCCGAGTTGCGAGTCGAGGGTGGACTTGCAATTGGGCCAACAAAAATCCCTCGTTGCAGGTCGAGGGTCTAATTGCAACCACCATGAAACAAGAATAGAAAAAAACACCCCTCGAGTTGCGAGTCGGGGGCTGGATTTGTAACTAGGGCAACTACAAAACTACACCCCACGAGTTATGAGCCGAGGGTGGACTTGCGACTAGGGGAACTACAAAACTATATCCCCGAGTTGCGAGTACATGGTTGACTTGCAACTAGGGCAATTACAAACTACATACCTGGAGTTGCAAGTTGGGGGTGGACTGGCAACTGGGGTGAAAACCAAAACAACACCCCCCCCCCAAGTTGTAACTAGGACAACAAAAACTATGAGTTCAGTTGTGAATCGAAGGTGGAGTTGCAACGGAGACAAAAAAACAAAAACATGTCTAGCTGTGAGTCGAGGGTGAACTTGCAACTGGGACGACCACAAAACTATGGTCCCAATTGTGAGTCAAAGATGGACTTGCAACTGGGACATCAACTGGGAGAACTATGAGCCCAGTTGTGAGTCGATTCTGGACTTGTAACTGGGAAAATTACGAAACTACATTCCCAGTTGCGAGTCAAGGGTAGACTTGCAACTGGGATGAAACAAACTACAGTCCCAGTTGTGAGTCTAAGGTGGACTTGCAACTGGGATGAAAGACAAAACACATGCCTAGTTGTGAGTCAAGGGTGAGCTTGCAACTAGGATAAACAAACTATGTCCTAGTTGCGAGTCGTGGGTGGACTTGTAACCAGGACAACTATGAAACACTATGATACGAGTTGCAAGTCGAGGGTGGACATGCAACTGGCACGACAACATAGTACGAGCCTGGTTGCGAATTAAGGGTGGACTTACATGTGGAATGAAAAACAAACCATAGACCCAGTTGCGAGCCAATGGCGAGCTTGCAACTAGATGAAACAAACTACGGGCCCAGTTGCGAGTCAATGGTGGACTTGCAAATGAAAAATTACAAAAAACTACAATACCGGTTGCGAGTAGATGGTGGACTTGCAGCTGAGAAAAAAAGACGCCCCCTAAATTTCATGTTAGGTGTGGAGTTGCAAGTGGGGACAAAAATGAGTCGCTCCCGCTAGTTGCATGTCGATGGACTTGCAACTACGACGAATGGACTTGCAACTGGCACAAAAGGGCCGGGCTCTCCCTCGTCCCTAGTTACATATTGATGGTGGACTTGCAACTATGAAAAGACATGCACAATAGCATGCCGGGAGTGGAGTTGCAACTGGGATAGAAATGTTTTCCCCCTCCCAAAGTTGCATGTCGAGGGTGGACTTGCAACTAGGACAAAAATAGTGGCCCCATAATTGCATGTCGGGGGTGTAGTCGCAATTGGAGACAAAAGTGGGTCACCCTCCACTTGCATATCTAGTGTAAACTTGCAATTAGGAAAAAAAAAGTGAACCCTATTGCATGTCGAGGGTGGAGTTGCAACTTGGACAACAATAGAAAAGCGGGCCCGCAGTTACATGTTGGGTGGAGTTACAACTGGGACAGAAAGGGTCGGACCCCTGTTGCATGTCGAGAGGGTGCGCTTGCAACTAGGACAATAAATGAATCAGGCCCAATTGTGAATCGAGGGATGTACTTGCAATTGGGACACAAAGGGCGGCTGAATTGCATGTTACAGATGGAGTTTCAACTAAGATAAACAACATCACTCAATGAAAATCACAAAAATCACACAATCACGAAATCACTAGATGAAAATAGGGGGGAAAAGAGACAAAATGGTTCCTAGGTCACTAAGCCCATCATCACTGATGGCCATCTTCTTCATCAAGAGGACAAAGGTTGAACCCCCAACTCGTGTCTTTAACCTATACCACACAGGACAAAAAGAAACGAGGCCCTTAGATCACGTCATGGAAACAGCCCAACAACAGACGCATGTGCGAACAAGGTGACAAGTGGGTACAAGACATACGGCGAGACAAGTGACACATGTGACAAAATGACTCGTGATCAAGACTTAACAACATTTAAAGAAAACATGTTGGAAGCTAAGAAACTTAGATGAGACATTGCTAAATTTGTTTTAGAAAATCATAAATTTTTAAAACGAAAAAAGAAATGGAAATGGAGAATTTTATTTTTGAAAAAACATAAAGAAAAAAATCGTGAACTAAGAAAAATGTAAAAGGGAAAAACAAATTTAGTCAAGGTCTCTTGAGTTTCAAGTCAAGATGGACATGCAACTGGGTCGTGTGAGTTGTATGTCGAGGATAGGCATGCAACTTAGTTGAGTTTCCGTAAAAAAGAAGAAGACATGTAACTGGTTGAGTTCCGTGTAAAAATTGACATATTCATAGATGAAAAAAGATGAGAATAGAGGAGTATCTAGCGGGAGAAAAATAGGAAAACAACAAGTATTTAAGAAACGAATGTTTGACATAGCCCACGATAAAAAAAGAAGCATGTATGACCAAGGCCCGAAGAAAAAAATTGGGACAGATAAGCAACACTAATGCATGACTGGGTGAACAAAAAACAGTGACGCACGACGACGCTTGACTCTTCAAATTCTAAATATGGCCCGGCAATGTAGAACAGCTCGACGTGTGCGACACTGCGATGCAAGACAATCGATGAGGGACAACATGACACGAGGTAACACGACAGATTAAAAGTGCGTGAAATTTAAAGACAAACAGTCCAACGGTGGACGAATTAGATGTGAGATAACTATATTACATCTATATACGACTCACCAATTCTGATTGTTAAAACATGAAAAGCATTAGATTGGTTGGTTGCATAGATGATGGACTTGCAGATGAGGCAAAAAAATGGCCAAACCCAGTTGCAAATCAAGAGTGAACTTCCAACTGAGACAGGAAAAAAAATCAAGGATGACTTTACAACTAAAGACAAAAAAACAGGATTGAGCCCTAGATCAAGCCCAGATGCGAGTTAATATTGAACTTACAACTGAGACAAAAAGAAATTTCGGACCTAGTTACAAGTCGATGCAACTAGCACAAAAAATTTGGCTTAGCTAGAGTTGAGGATGAACTTACAACTGAGGCAAAAAAACAAAACATAAATCAAACATCTTTGGTAACAGACATACAATTAACATAGACATTTTCAGAAAAAAAAAGGGACACAGAATAAATAGTTCTGAAATAAATAGAGTTCATAAATTTAAAATGAATAAATAGAAAAGAAAACTGCAGAAACAAAGAGGAGGCTTGGCTCGTGCGTTTTTAGTAGGGTGCGTAGACTAGAGGAGAAAAACAAGAAAACATGGACACGTATTTAGATACATTATAACTGAGCACTTTTCCTGCCCTCTCGGGCCATTAGCCTTCCCGACCGTCCGATCATCAGTTTTAGTAGTTTTGGTCGTCCGATTAGCTCCCGCGCATGGTCGCTTCGATCGCCAACACCTAGCGATAACCTATTGGGCCACTGCTCCCGTAACAATTTTGGAAGGCTGGCATGAAATTGGGCCTAATAGGCTTTAGTCCAACCGGGGGAAAATATAGCACGGGAAGGCGAGGCGATGGCAATGGTTCAGGCACGACAACCTCCTCATTTACCTGTTCCTCTTCTTAAACCTCCATGCCCACGATCTCCAGATTAGGGTTGTGTCAGCCGCCATCACTTCTCCGCCGCATCGGATCGCCGCCAGACCCTGCAATCCCTTCTTGGCGTGGGAGATGAATCTCCTCCTCCTGGCCCTCACCCCCGTTCTTGTAGGTAGAGACGCCGCCTCGTCCTTCCCTCCCCTGTCCCTGCCCAACCACGTCTGCGCCGCCTCCTATCCGCCTAGCTGATGTCGTCCATCCTCATATGGCTAAACGTCCGGCAAAGAAAAGGCACAGCTACGCGGACAATCACAAAACAGCTACTCAGTAATGCGAAAGGCAGAGGCCCAAAAAAAACAACCAAGGGCCCGACGCCCCGACCCCCACTAGCACCTGGACACAGGCAACGCGCCGCCAGACAACGCACCTAGACACGAGCGAGACAACACGCCGCGAGTGCGCGCGCCAGCCACACACCTACGTTTTCGCGAATCTTAAGAGACAAGATCCAACGGTTTTAAGATTAGATGTGAGATAGCTATTTTGCATCTAGGTATGAAATAGCAAATCTGTTTACATTTATCCCCAAGAACAAAACACAACGTTGAACCAACTTTTGAAGGAAAAAACAGAGCATATGGAATTAAAATCTGATGTTCAGTTTCTCATTTATCCCAAGGAACTAACACTCAATGTTGACCTATCAACATAAAAAGGTAAACAGAACCAAGTACCCCATATTCTGCAGTAACTATTATCCCATGATTTGCAATCGCACTATTACTGCTCCATATCATTAGTAATCTTACTTCTGACTTGGGAACTTCACCAACCAATGCAGCATGTTTGAATTTGTATTGCATTTAGAGCCACAACTACCTGCAAATAGGAGGAAGAAATAAATCGAGCTTAAATAAAAGGATATCAAAGGCATACTTTTGGTAGAGAAGAATTCATACAAACATTGTAATATTTTCATATCCAAGCTTGTGCAAGATGAACCTATTTATGCCACTGGAAATTAGACAACAACAACACATGTGCTATTACAAACAGAAATATGGAGGTCTCGTTCCAGGTAACGCATGAATATTTATGTTCTTTTAGTGGTCATTAATACTACTGATTTAATATGCAAGAATATATAGTCTGCCATTTAAAGAATTTTGTTGCTAAAAAATAGGTATCATATAAATAATGACCATCTGAACAATTCAGTTGATTGTCAAACTTCTGAACTGAGTCGAAACAAATTACATATCACATCAGAACCATTTTGTAGCCTACACCAATTTAGAAGTTTACATTGATCACTGATAGTATATATTTTATAAAAAGAATTTATCAATCAGTTCAACCATCGCCTGCTTTTCTATCATAAAGTCAGGCACATTTGTTATCAAGAAAAACTTGTCCATCAGTTAGAGGAGAAATAAGAAATTAAAGAAAGGTAAATAGTACTAATCAAACCAAAGGTTGAAAAGAACATAATTACCTCTTAGCACCAGGACAGACTCCTTTCTCCAGCGTAGTAGAAATCAGTCAACAACACTATTGCAGTGTTCAGATTTCAGGAAAAGCTAACACAGCGTACTTCCAGCTTTTTTCTATGACAGACGTCTGCAATGAGAAAGAAGATAATATTCTCAATTCTGTAACACGAGGCTGCAACGAAAAGAAGAAAATATTATCACTGGAAATGAAACACAACTCATGGCATTGACAGCAGTAGGCCATAGCAGTTTGAGAAGTGGATCAGGTTTTTCAGTTCTGCATCAACACAAACTCAGGTGAGCACAAAATCACAATCCATTGAAGAGGAGGAAACGGAAAGAACCTCGCCGGTGAAGTCCGAGAGTGACACATCGCGGTGGCTGCGTTCATGATGCAGGGCAGGCATACGCCGCGCAACTGCTCATCGGCGCCGTATATATGCTTGTAGTCGAGCGCCACCATGCAGCTAGTCGGCGGCGGTACGTTGCAGCCGTCATCGTTGCAGATGGCCGAGGGGTATACCCCGCAGGCGGCGGCGGCACGCAGAGGAAAGCAACTTGAAGACGGCTGTGACGTTGGGGCGAAGGGATGCCGAGAATGTGGTGTGGGGACGGATAGCGGCGGCGGTGGCACGCAAGGACCATTACGGCTCAAACAATTAAGGACGAACCATACAATCAATGTAAGCGCAAGAAGAGAAAGAAAGCCCATAAAACAATTGCAAAATCAAAGGAAGAAAGATCTATAGGGTGCTTGACTAAAAATAGTGGGACTAAAACTTGCTAGCCTCACCCATGCTTGAATCCAAATACTGAAGAGACTAAAATCAAGTTAATGAGCATTTATTGTCCCCCAAACCCTCCAATCCAGAACTCGCATGTGTTAAAGGACAGAAGTTAAATGAGGAGAGAGAGGATTAATTCATATTTTAGTAGGGATACCCCTGACTAATTTTAGCCCCTCTTTAGTCAGGGGTGCTTCGAACTTTAGCCTTTTAAAAAGACTATTTTTAATCAGATTAAAATAAGTCCTTTGGATCCAAGCATCCTCCTATTTATAAGGCACAAGAGATGGAGGGAAAGAACGAAATCGAACACGATCAAGCCAACAGCGACGCTTCTACAACGAACGAATTAAGCGGCACCGATAGTCGCAACGTCCGAAACACCACGTGGACCCAGCGAAGCCCACACGCGAGCAAACGGCCACACCGCAACGGCAACGAAGCCCAGAAAGAGTCAGCCCGCACATGCACCAGGCCACGCAACCGGACAGATGCCCATACATGCAGGTCAACGTGACAACGACAGGCAGATGCGAAGTCAACCATTCTTGCTGGCCGACATATAACACAAAACGCTAAGCACACCAACACAAACGTTACACACGTTCAAAAAATTTCAAACGAAAGCGTGAATACACAACGCATTTGTACACAACCATTTACCAAAATAATACGCGTGCCATGTACTAACTTACCCAGGGGTCATTTTCAGCCAAGTGGGTGAATAATGGAATGAAACGCTCCCGGATATAGAGGCTTGGGTATTGTTGGCCTCCATCCATCCTTTTGCCATGTCGAAGACTTCCTGTGCAGTTATCCCCATCAGCGAGAGCACCTCGCATCACCATCAGCTAACTTACTTCCTCGTTTTTTTCCCTAGTATAAAGCCCAAGCCCGAGGACTATAATTGGGACGATTTACTGCTTTGAGCTCAAAACATTACTGCAAATACACCATAACAGCGATGCAGTCGCCACAGAAATCAAAACCAATACCCATTTTTATATGTGTCTTCTCCAGTCCAGCGAGAAAAACAACTATTTTTTTTGGAACGTAAACGCTAGAAGCGTCCGGCTTTAAATTAATAAAGCCCACAGGCACCAGGTTCATCAGGTTACAACTCAGCGAAAACAAAAGAGAACGTTCGGTCCACGACCGGCATGAAACGGAACAGAAGGTTCAACGCGAGGGAAATATTACAACCGGCCAAATCATCCAGCGCTGAAGACCTAGCTAACATAAAACTCCCATAAAAGACTCCAAAAGCTTCACCGACTCGGCGGATCTTGTCTTGCCATCGCCTGGATAGTCTTGATGCGCGTCATGGCCTCTGACATGCGCTCAGCATGGCGCTCCTTCCCCAGTGGAATCCACATCTGCAGAAATAGATGGCATTTGAAGATCACATCTGCAGGATGGTTAGGGGATTTTTTTTCTCAATCGTAATTTTATTGCGCGTCGTCCAAATAGCCCAGAGCAGCGCCCCTACGCAACGCCAAGCGATTCTACTACTAGTCCCTTTCGTGGACTTGAGTATGGTAATTAAGTTATTCCCCGAGGTTGGGTTCCAGTGCGTGTGAAAGGCTTCACGAACAGCGCTCCAAGCGAACCTGGCCAGGTGACATCTAAAAAAGACGTGGTTTGCATCTTCACCTAGGCCGCATACCGTGCAGGTACCAACTGCCGGACCGTTACGTTTGGCCACGTTATCCGAAGTGGGCAGCCTATTCCTAAACATTTGCCACATGAAGATTTTAATCTTCAGGAGCAGGCCTGCCTTCCACAACCCCTTAGCTATATCAAGTGCTGACCCTTCAGTTAGCTTGTTATATAGGGATTTCACCATGAATTTCCTCGAAGTTGTCAAGCTCCACTCAACTGAGTCAACCCCCGTCCCTAGGCGGTTGGCACCTATTTGCCGAACCAGCCCGGCCCAAGACTCACGCTCATCGTTTGTTAGGGCCCGCAAAAAGCGAATCGCCGGGGGGTCAGTACAGACTGCCTCCCCCACTAAGACATTGGTGTTAGTGGCGATCTGAAATAAGTTGGGGTGACTTTGCCAAAGGGAAGAGGCACCCATCCAGTGATCAAGCCAAAACCGAGTTGATTGGCCATTGTTAATCTGGAATTTTGCCCCAATATCAAAAGCGGGCCGCACCGCTTGGATCCCTTTCCAAAACACGGAGCCGTTGGCCGAGGCTGTGAAGGGGTTCCCATTCGGGAAATACTTGGCTTTTAACAGCTGAGCCCAGAGACCCGACTCATTTTGGGCCAGCCGCCACCACCATTTGGAAAGGAGGGCGACATTCATTAGTTTGGAGTTAAGGATTCCCAATCCTCCAAACGTTTTTGGCCTACAGACAGCAGCCCACTTTACTAGGTGGTATTTCCGCTTGATGCCAGTTCCTTCCCAAAAGAACCGGGACCTCGGTGTGTCTAGCTTAGCGTGCACGTCATCGGCTAGTAAGAACATCCCCATAGTGAAGAGGGGAAGGGAAGAGAGGCTCGAGTTAGTTAGAATGAGCCTCGCGGCAGAGGACATGAAACGCCCTCCCCACGGGCTTACCCTATTGGCCACTTTCCCATACAAAGGCTCCCACTCTAAAATCGAGAGATTGCGGTGAGAGATAGGAAGCCCAAGGTACTTAATTGGAAAGCTCTCAAGCTTACAATTAAGTAAGTTCGCGACACGCATGCTTTGTTGGTCGTCCATCCTCATGGTAATGACCTCGCTTTTAAGAAAGTTTATTTTGAGTCCGGATAGGATCTCAAAGGCTAGTAACAATAGCTTAATCGAAGCAATACTATGGTCGTCAGGCTTGAACAAAAGCAAGGTATCGTCTGCGTATTGGAGATGTGTCACACCACCCGGGATGAGGTGTGGGACAAGCCCCATGATGTGTCCGGCCTCCCTGGCCTTGGACAACATGGCTGCCATTGCATTAGCCACAAAGTTAAAGATGAGTGGGGAGATGGGATCGCCTTGTCTAAGCCCTTTCCTATTACGGAAAAACTTCCCCATTTCGCCGTTGACAATAACCGAGGTGTTGCCACTCGAGATCAGGTGCATGATCCGGCGAACGAACCCTGCCTCAAAACCCTTTTTGAGGAGGACCTCCCGCACAAACTCCCAGTTTACATGGCCGTATGCTTTTTCGAAATCTAGCTTGAGGATAACACCCTGACCACGCGTACGTTTTAACTCATGAATTATCTCCTGAGAGCAATAGGCCCTTCAAGGATGTTTCTGCCTTTAAGGAAAGTGGTTTGGCTCTTATTAATAACTCGTTGAGCGACCGACACTAACCTAGAAGCGTAAGCTTTGGCACAAATCTTGAAAGAGACGTTAATGAGCGTGATCGGGCGGAACAACTTAATAGAGTCCGCCCCTTTGACCTTGGGAATCAAGCAAATCGCCCCATAATTGAGGCGTGCCAGGTCAACCGTACCGAGGGCAAAGCCGTTGACGGTGGCTTGGAAAAGGTCCCTAAGGAGCGGCCAGAACCTTTTGAAAAACTCTACCGGCCAGCCATCCGGGCCTAGAGCCGTGTCGTTCTTCATTCCAGCCAGCGCTAGGTCAATCTCTTGAGGCGAAAAGGACACCATCAGGGCGTCATTTTCCTGTTGACAGACACGCTCATCCGGTCCCCATAATTCTTCCCTTAGACTTAAGCTCTTCGTTTCGGCTGTTCCCAACAGCGCAACGAAGTAGTCGAAGATGTGCTTAACGATTTCATTTTGGGTGACCAGTGTCCCGTTCTCCGACTGCAGTCTTAGGATTGTGCTCTTGCTTTACGGCCATTAGCGTACGCGTGGAAGTATCCCGTGTTGGCGTCGCCTTTCGCGACCCACTTGACGCTGCTCCTACCAGTACTCCTCCTCCACCCGGAGGATAGCCAGGACCTGGTTTTCCAGGGAGTATCGGAGCTCCCATTCGTCTCTAGAGAAGGTTCTAACATCGGCCTGCGCATCGAGGCGTGCGATTTCTTCCATGATGCGTTCCCTTTCCCTTTTAGACTCGCTGCCATGATTGGCCCCCTAACCCCTGAGTAAAGCCCGCAAGGCCGCAGCCGCAGAGGACCAGAACTCTACTGGTCCTCGTTGGCACCCCACCTGGTTACCGATCAAGGTCCAGCGGTTCGTGACAAGTTGGCAGAAACCCTCGTGTTCGAACCAAGCTGTCTCGAAGAAGAATCTACGGCTGCGGCGAACATTGTCCTCCCGTGAGGATAGAATCAGAGGAACATGATCTGATCCGATGCGCGTCTCGGCCACTAAGGTACAAAGGGGGAACATCACCTCCCAATCACTTGAACATAAAACACGGTCGAGAACACAACGGACTGGCTCCCGCTATTTTTTAGTCCAAGTGAATCTCGCACCTGTACGCGCAATCTCTTTAAGAGCAGCGGCCGCGATGGCATTGTTGAACAGGGACACCCTAGCCCAGTCTATGTTGCCATTGTTCTTGTCCGCCCCCGAGCGGATCAAGTTAAAGTCCCCTCCCACCACTACTGGCAGGTTGGACGCTTGTTTGTCCTCGACCAGAGTTGTGATTTCTCCCAAGAAATCGACAGACCTCGCGTGATTAGCCGGCCCGTACACACTTACAATCACCCAAGAGGCATGGGATACACGGTGACGAACGATGACAACAATATAAAACGTACCAGACTCCCATAGAATATCGTCGCATACATCTTTATTACAACCCATATATTGGCCACCGGAAAGACCCACGGAAGGAGTCCAGTGCCAATCGAAACGCTGGAGCGGATCGTACGCCAAAAGATCTCTAAACGTGAAATCGGCCTTAATCGTCTCTTGGAGCGCTACAAAGTCTATGCATTCTTTGGACATATACTCTCTAAGCTGCGTACGCTGCCCCCCATGGCCGCATCCGCGAATATTCCAGAAGATGTAATGCATCAAATAATCTGGTTGCGCAGGCTGACTCCACGGGAGCTAACCGCCTTGGCCACTCGCTTCCTAGCCGGCGCACGGCTGGAAGAAGGCAAGTCCGAGGCCACCCCGGCCTCGTCTCCCTCGATGGGCATAGCGACAGCACCAGCCCCTACTGGTACTGAGGCCTGGCCGTCCATGGGCTGTTCAGTCGCACAACGGGCGGCAGCAGCCGCTAGGGCGGCCTGAGAATCTTCACGCGCGCGGACTCACGAAATAATATCCAAAGGCGAGGAATCAAGTGCTACGCCACTATCGTGAAGAATCTCAGTGAGATGAACATCAGAGAAAGTATTCAGAATCTTATAAGAGGGGTATGGATTACCTGTGACGTCCATGTTTTTGTCAGCGGCACGGAGCTTGGCACTTTCCAGAGAGGTCATGTCCCCGAGCTTAGCCTTGGCGCGCACGCTAGGAGCCCGAGTCGCCACCGGAGTTTCCCTTGAACGCTTGGCCTTGGCTGCCGGCCCTGGCGCCTCCAGAGCCGTACCCAGCTCGCCTCCCAACGCCGCAACCGAACCCGCAGTCTCCATGGCCACCGTCTTGCACCCTTTCTTCCGTCCAGCAGTCTTCTTGGCCTGCCAACCAGAGCCACTCGACAAGCGTCTGCCTGAGGCCGGGGTAAGGTTCGAATCCACGAGGACGCAGTCCAACCCCAAGCCCCCTCCATGCGCTGGGGAGGCAGGCAAGGCCCCAGTCTCCATGGCCACCAGCGACAGAGGCACTGGCGCATTCAGAGCTGGCAAACTGGAGCCGAACACTTCAAAGGATGGGTCCAGGGAGCGAGCAAGGGAAGGGAGGCTGACGACCGTCTCTTGAGTCGCGATCACGCCCAACTTTTCCCATGTCTCAGTATCGATAGAAGTATCTTGAATGTTGTCTTCATGTTTGTCAGCCAGCTCGCCCATCACCACATCTTGTCCAACCACCACCGCACCGGAGCCAGACGCCTCCTTCTGGGGCACCACCGCCGAAGATTTGGTCACTTTCGCACCGATGGCAGCTTCCTTAGAGGGGATGCCCGCGGGTAGCCCAGACTTGTGCGACCCGCCCTTGCCTTGCTGGCTATCTGGAGGGGGAGCAGAGGGGCCCGCCCCTGGAGCACCACCCCCATCCCCCAGCCGCCGCGGCAGCCGTTCCAGCTCCACCTTGATCTGGTACCCTTCGTGGTTGAACCATACCTCAACCGTGCCATTCAGCTTGGCCGGCATCTTGCAAGCCAGTTTCATCCTCACCGGACCCATCATAATGAGGGAGAGCTCGTCGACCACGATTAGCCGACCCAACATCTTGAACGCCTCCTTGATACGCTCAATTTTGTGGTGTTTCTCAGGGATCCCGTGGAGCCGCACCCAAGCTTCTGGCATCACCATCGAGGGAATCACCTCGTGCACCACATCCCGCACCCTAGTAGTGATGTCATTAATGGAAAGGAACAACTTGCCACTAGTCCGAGCCATATGAAGGAGATCTGCAGAGGGGAACACCACCATGAAATCGTCCTCTCCCACTTGAGTGACTTGCCAGTCCCAGTCCCCCGTGACCATGTGCTTGAGCTCCTGCTTGAGGACCCGCAGGTTTAGGCGGCCCGGCTCTACAGAGAGAATCGCAGCATTGCCAACCGAGAGCGGCCGTGGTCCCTCAAGATCTTCCTCCTCGTCGAACTGAAGGCAGAAGAAGCCTTCCCCTGAGATTGCGCTTCCCATAATCTGCAAGCAAGGCTGCCGACCCCTCGTCAGGCAGTGCGCAGATGCGTGGCCCTCTTCCTTGCACAGCACACACAAAGGCTGGAATTTGCACTTAGACTGGTAATGACCAAGTCTCCCACACTTGAAGCATTCCACGTCCGGCGCCTCCGACGCGTCCTCCACCGGAATGGGCTCGCCCGCTGTGCCCTTCGCACCAGGGGGAAGAGACACTGCCAGAGGTTCGGTCGCCCCCCTGGGCTTCTTGGCCAGTGGATCCCCGTGGCCACCACCACAGTTGGGGTGATCCACCGGCTTGCGCTCGAGCTCCCAACGCCGCGCCATCTCCTTTTTCTTCTTTTCTCTCTCCTGCTGTTGGATCCACCAAGGGGGGGAGGACCCCAATCCCCCTCGCGCCCCTCTTGCTCGTGGCTCCGCTCAGATCTACCACTTGGCCTTGCTCGCATCTCCTTCTTCACCTTCTCCCGCAGGTCACGCTCACGCCGCCGCTCCCCATCCGAGACCGGGGCCTCCATAGGCCTCTTCTCCGCACGCCGTCCGCTCATCACCGCCGCCGCAAACGAAATGGAAGGCGGATGAGGTGGGGAAATGGGGTGGATGGATCTGGCGAGGTGAGCCCAGCACCGCACCTCTTTTCTGGTTGCGGGAAACCCTAGCGAGGGGTCGGGGCAGCCACGGCGCATCCATAAATAGACGCCAGGACAGGACCGAGGCCGAGGCAGGCCCGACGCGGGCCGATCCGCACCGACAGGCCCACTGAGAGCCAGTCCAGCGCCCCCTGGCGACACGCTGGCCCCCACGTGGCTAGATCCGCCGACGCTACCCGGCCTTGGCACATGGGCCGGGCCACAGCCCACATGCCCTTCCACGGCCCCGGGCCCAACGCTGCCAACCCTAGCCACAGGAGAGACAGAGCCGCCCACCGCCGCCTGCGGCCCTGCCGCCGCCTCCGCCGCCACCGGCACAGAAGCCACCGTCGACGGCAGGCTCGGCCAATCGGCCTCCGAGTCCACCGGAGCGAGGAGCGCAGCCGCCGCCCGTGACCTGATTTCCCGAGCGGCACCACCAGGGGACACCGAGCCCCTGCCCGGAGTCTTAGAGGGCCGCCAGGCACGGACGGCGACGACTCGCGGCCCCCGGCCGCCCGGAGCGAAACAGCGGTGCGCCCCAGCGACGCCGCTCCCCTCCGCTTGCGCGAAGGCAACGAAATCTCCTAGCGACGGCCCCGCCGGCACCAGACGCCCTACCTTCGCCTCTGGATCCGCGTCCTCCTCGTCCTCCGACTCAGCGCCAGCCAACGCCCCGAGAAAAACAACTATGCCTTCTCCAGTGCAATGATACTCTCCACTAAGCGATAGAGCTACTACGACTTCCGGTTGAATTTACAGAAAACGAAATGCCAGCGTGTGTATGACAAATCATCTACTCAAGAATCAATAATGAAGTGCATCCAACAAATGACCGAATCAGGATGAGATCATGAAAGAAGGAACAACAAGGACCCCAAAGTTTCGTCATATACACTGATTATGTATCAGTGCCACTGTACGGCTGTACTTTACCCATGGCACAACTAGTAAAATCCGAATCATATTAGAATAAATTCGAGGCATACCGTCGATCATCCGAGTACCAAACAATCACATGAGCACGACTTCGAGATTTGTTAACGAGGTTCACCGATATGGCTACATTTTCGGGGCTTGACTACAGACGCTCCTCCCCGTGACACCGTCACAATACCGCAGACCGGCCACCTGGGCGCCGTCACATGCCGCCGGCTCCCCCTTGCGTGCCCGTGTTATTATGTTGGCATAGGTTACATCATGTGTCTACCCCCGCTATATAAGAGAGGCCTAAAATATTAGTGTCCTACTAGAACACGACTCCACATCCTATATAAACACAATACAACTATAAGTCCAACTGTAACCTACCTTGTATACAATATTTGACACAACTCTAACAAATCATGATGAATTCGGTGGGACTTACAGGCTGGAAATAGATGAGATTACATGCTTCACCAGCCGCAGTAAGACTGAAATCGAGATGGAGTTACACTGAAAATTCCGCAAAAAAGTGAAGTGCGCTAGGTAGCGATCGAACTCCAGCCATCCCCCTAGTCAGCGCATGTAGGCTAGCCACGGGGGATAACGTCAGTTGTTGTCTCGTACACAGCGTGAAATATTCAAGAACTGACATTTGGGCCAGATTCTGAAACATTTTTTGAAAATTCAAAATACGAACATTTTTGTACAGTAGCGCCCGGAACTATAGCTGCCTTTTCTTTAACTCCGAATTTTTTTCTAAATTTGCAAAAAATTCTGAATTCGAACAAAAATTGAAACAGGAACATTTTTTGAATAGCAAGATTTTTTAATTTCTGAACAAAATTTGAAAACGGGAACATTTTCATAAAAGCACGAACATTTTTATAAATTGTGAACCAAAATTGAAAACAGGAACAATTTTCGAACTTCTAAATAATTTTTGAATAGCAAGAACATTTTTTAAATTCCCGAACAATTTTTGAATTTCTGAACAAGATTTGAAAATGGGAACATTTTTCATAAAAGCACAAACATTTTTTTAATTTCTGAACCAAATTGAAAACAGTAACATTTTTCAAACTTCTGCACAATTTTTGAAAAACCACAAACATTTTTTGAAAAAGCACACAATTTTTGAATTGCTGAACAAAATTCGAAAGAGGAAATATTTTGTGAATTTATAAACAATTTATGATAAATGCAAACATTTTTTGACATTTACGAACATTTTTCCAAAACACACAAACATTTTAAAAAATAAAAATAAACTTAAAAAAGAAAAAAGAAAAAAAATGAATGGATAAAAGGAAGAAGAAAATAAGGAGAAAAAAGAAACAGGAAAAAAGGAAAAGGGAAAGGAAAAGAAAACAGAAAAAGAAGAAAGAAAAAGGAAAATAGAAAACCAGCATAAGGACCTTCTAGAAGGTTCCCAAAACCGATAAAAACCGGTAGGGAAACTTCTAGAAAGTTCCCCAAACCGGAACTGCCTATAGTGGGAGATGGGCCGGCCCAGCTGATCGCTCCCCTATGTGATCGGTCGACTGCTTGACGCAGAGAGCGTCAAATAGGATTTCCCGATCAGCCCTGCCATGTAGCACGCTTCCACACGCACCAGCTAGGCCCGCTGGGCCAGCCCACACCGTGCGTCGCTTGCCTTGGCTTCAGCCGCGCCGCCTGTACGCTCGCCCGATGGATCAACACGATCGATCGCCGCACGTCTGCCGCCACCGATGCTTTGGCCTCATATCCGCATCTCGTTCTGATTACTGCTCGAAGATCACAGCTCGACCAATCCTGCCTCGATGATAACTCGCCGATGATATTCATCCCGTATTACGATCGCTTCCTGCAGATTTATGTCGATGCATCTTCTTCCTCTAGATCAACTTTCACGACCTTCAAAACAACCTAGCTCATGATACCACTTAGAATAAATCCGAGGCATACCGTCGATCATCCGAGTACCAAGCAATCACACGAGCACGACACCGAGATTTGTTAACGAGGTTCACCGATATGGCTACATCCCCGGGGCTTGACTACGGGCGCTCCTCCCCGTGACACCATCACAATACCGCACACCGGCCACCCGGGCGCCGGCAGACGCCGCCGGCTCCCCCTTGCACGCCTGTGCTATTATGTTGGCATAGGTTACATCGTGTGTCTACCCCGCTATATAAGAGAGGCCTAGGATATTAGTGTCCTACTAGAACACGACTCCACATCCTATATAAACACAATACAACTACAAGTCCAACTGTAACCTACCTTGTACACAATATTCGACACAACTCTAACAAATCATGATGAATTCGGTGGGACTTGCAGGCTGGAAATAGATGAGGTTACATGCTTCACCAGCCGCAGTAAGACTGAAATCGAGATGGAGTTACAAATACAACGCAAACAACGAAAAAAATACAGATACTGGCTGTGACAAGGAGAACAGCTTTGCAGGTTGTTAACAAGCTCTGTCAGTCATCGATCTCAATGATCACATGGCCCGTATCCATGTCCACATCCTGCTCTCTGCGGACAACTTCACGCTGCCACTCTGTTTCATCAGCTTCTTTGTACGGATTTGGTATATCTAGTATAGGAGAACAATATTGAACAAGAAGCAGGATGTGGGTCAGAAACTCGCCACCTTTGCTCAATTGTCTGGCGTGGAACTGCCTAGATGCATTGGTTGCTACATAGCACAACATCTTCGTCCACACTGTTCCAAATATATCCATCTTATGCGCGAGCCCCAACTCCATGTCGAGCATTGTGCAAGCAAGGGTGCATGCTTTCCCCAGCATAGCTTGGCCCGGGTCAGCATACCATTTGCTTTGCGCCAGGCTATCATTTTGTTTTCCTGTTCTCTCATCAAGTTTTTGCCTGAAATCCACAATCACCTGATAAGGTGCATACTCGGTATATGCAGCCTTACCGTAAGAGGTGCAGGTTCTGCGAAATAGGTTCCGAGCAGCCACCTTGGTAGGCAGAATGTCAGGGTGCTCAACAAGGAGGTACATCATGTAATCAGAGAGAGTATTGACTATTTCAGCCATGTCCTTGTCCTTGACGAGTAGCTTGCATTTGACGGCAGGTACATTGAGGAAGGCGCTTGTGGCCATGTGCCAGACAAGCACGCACTCGTGAAATTCAAATCTCAGGCTCCAGTCGAGCTGTTCACTCTGCTGGAAGCCACTAAAGCTGCGAGCCCAGTACCCACTCTGCATGCCCACATCTTCAATTCCTACCATATGCCTCTTCTCACCTTTGACGAGGCCCCATACATACTCCTTCAGGGCAGGTGATAGCTTGGCATGTTTGGTGCACTGAGGTTTGATCAAAGAGTCCTTGAGCCTAATCCACTTGGCAATTGTTTTCCAGAGGCTCCTCTTGTTGCTGTGAACGCAGAAGGATACGAAGTTGAATTGCCCAACAGAATGGAACCACCTTCCATCTTTGACGACGATGAGGTGGTACCGCGCGAACAGGATCGCGTTGGCCAGCCACTCCAATCCATGCTCTCTCAGGATGGCATAGGTCCAGGTCGACCCAATCGCCTTGAAAACAGATGCGACCTCCAGTGCGCAGGCTCCTCCCAGAAGAGCAAAAGTGATAACAATGTCGGGTGTGCTGTAGCCATCTCTCTTGCTCTTTGTGAAGACCACAAGAGCGGCAAAGCAAGACACAAGTGAAATGACACGGGTGCAGTAGCCATACCATGTGTGGTGGATGACTTGTGCCTTGGTGTACAGCGTGTTGTACATCACGGCGAGTTCCACCTCGATTGAGGTGTACACCTCCAGAATTTGCCTCTTCTCTTCTGCCGATGGATACTCTTCCCATGCACATCCCTGTACATGACCCTCTACCAGGTGGTTGATCCCATAATGCCGAAGCCAAACTATGGACGTCTCGTTCCTGTCCATGATTAAAGGCTTGAGAAACACATGGCACAACACGTGTGCTCTCATCACAATAAATGCATAATTTTCGAACTGTTTGCTTTCAGTGCGGTAGTCTCTTTCGGTGGAGGTTCCCTGCATCATATCCCCCCCATATTTGAAGCCCACTCCAGCTTCCCCAGACTTCTCTTCCAAAGGTGAACTTAAACCCCGCTTGATCGTCCGCGGAAAAGTCCTACGTGGTGGTGCACCGTCATCGGAACACATCTTGCTTGAAAGCTTCAGTGCCCGTATCCTCTCGCCATACTTGAAAACTCCGGCGGCCAGAACCAACATAGCGGGACGGACAAAGGTCGCCCCACCTGCAATGATGTACTTGTAGAGCACATAAGCGGTGCCCGCAACCTGCACAAACATATTCAGCAGGTGGCGCAGCCAGAGTTCATTATCCTCTAGGGCGTACGCGGTGATGCTGTCCTGGCCGCCAAGGTGCAGCAGGAGGAACGGTGCCCAGAACGCCACCAGCTGGTGCTCACCGGACGATTTCTTCGTCAACGACGAAGACATGTGCCCCAGGGCATACACCGCAGCAAGATCAGCAAGCAGATACACCAGCCAGAGAAGCGCCCGGAGAACAGAAGAGACGGTGTAGCGGCGGATCCCAGCAAAGAAGAAGAGGATAACCTGCAGACTAAAGCTGACAACAACAACAGCTTGGATCTCCCACTCATTCCACAGTTCCAGCAAATATTGCATCGGTGCTCCAGCTTCACCCATCCTGCAAGCAACAAAATAAATATAAATATACTGTATATACATTACATATCTATTTGGAAATGAAATATGTCACAGTATATACAGCTTGAAGAAATAGTAGTACACGCGCTAATGAATAAAGGCATACCTGTGAGTGAGCTAGATTCGGCTTGTGGCAGCAAAACTAGAACACAGAAGCACACGGAATTGGTAGGTAGGAGGGAGAGCTCAGGAGCTGTGTGGTACAAGAAGAATGGGAGGATCCGAGGGTATGCATATGCTTATATAACCAAAGACAAACACCCAGATCCGGTTATTGCGTTCCGAGTAACAAGTTGAGTAGCCTGCGCGGGTATCTTTGTTTTTCTTTTGACATTTATATAATAATGTTTCTTTTTAAAGCGTTTCTTATAAGATTCTCCAACGGCTGTTTTCCAGAGTATCTATTTTTTTTTCTTATCACTTCTCTTAACCAGGAATAGTTTGAGATTTTTCCTATGTCTAAGTCAGTTCAGTAACAAGTGCTACTAGGTGAAAGTGCAAAGGTTTTTTTTCCCTGAATCAACTTAGACAAAATAAGAACATTAAACCAACTTAGTTACACTTCAGTACTTTTTTGTCCCAGCAAAACAAGTGTTGTAGTACTTTTTTTCAAAAAATACACTTGGATCCCTAAGACTAGTCACAATGCTGAGTAACATACACTAGTAACATACACATATCCCTAGACTATGTTACTACCTTCATAGTGGGTAGTAACATAAGTGTGATAACATGCAAAGCTTCGTTTATTAGGTTATAGACTCATATTGTAATTGGGACATGTGATGTTACAGTAACTAGCTAAGTTACTATAACTACCTCTCTCCTCATTAACTCACTGCCACATAAGCAAATTTGCTGAGTTGGACTCGATGTTACTGCTGAAGTTACTCCCACTGTGGCTAGTCTAAACACTCCTGGTCTACTACCAAACCAGCAAGTCAAACACTCCTGAAAAAGATATACATTCAAAATCTTGAGGGTGGTGAAGTCTTCTACCTACTGCATTCATAGGCGGTGCGCCGCGAGCATAGCTCGATGCCGCCTCTAGGCCTTCGCCTGGGTGGAGCAAACTTTTTGAAACACAGGAGGCTATAAAAGCATCAGACAGGTAGTCGTCAATGCAGACTAGGATACGCTGGCGACCGCAATTTGCGAGCCAAATTGCCGCCACGGAGAAAAGAATGTCGACAAGGGCCACCAGAAACTCTAAATAACACGAAGACCATGAAAGCCTTCGCCTGGGTGAATCCAGACAAATCCACCGGAAACCTAAACCGATCAGATCTTGGAAGACCCACCAGAGACACAACTCCACACGCCCTCCACTGGCGAAAAACACACCAACTTTGGGGGGATAGAACGAGGAGAACATTATTCCTACCATAGGGCAACCCCACCACTTCAATCGCCCACACCAAGCACAAATACTCCCTAAAGTAAGCTTGAAAAAGGCCTCCATGCCGCTATACGCCAGACCGTGCTTTGATGTTAAGCTCGCCGTCATCCAGAACCGTGCACCAACATTCTCTTCTCCGGTGATCTACCCGGGTCGGTCCATCTATTAAGTTCTTCGCGTTGGATCCTTTTGTCCACCACCGAGTTCACCAATGCGGTTGGCGCGCATTGCTTGACGACGACCGCCGCTCGAGCATATATCTCCTTTGCTATCCCACAACAACTCTCCAACGCCTCCACAACAGGCCTCCCAGTTCCGGACCTCCCTGCCTTGCGCTAGGCGGGCTTTGCTTGACGGCACGCCCTGGTGGCGGTGAGAGGGGCAGCCGCAAGGCGGCAGCTAGGGTTTCTTGTTCCCCTCTGAGAAAACGATTCAATGCCTTGATTAGTTGGTCGCAAGAATGGGAAACTTATTACTACATTAGTGTGCATTTTTCACTTTGTACGTTATGTATATGGAGTCATTGCGATTTGAGCAACATTAAACCGAACAACCTAGACAGCTCACGTGCCATGCAGTGTGGTTCAACAATCAACACAGTATGGATCTATCTTCAGCGCTCCCATGGTCTCAAACAAAGGATCTCTGGTTCACGTGTACACATGTGGTCCATCGTATTCCAGTGGGTATCCCTTGACCAAGTTGGCCTACAAAACGATGAACGGGGGACAAGTAGTACACATAACAGACGGGTTTACTTTCATTTCTAAAAGGGACTTGGTCTTCCATATTATATGGCGTGCAATTTGATTGCAGCACGCTCAATCATCGGTGGAAAAAAGGATCCGTTAATGTGTCCATTGGAAGTTGGGTTTTTAAATCAAAACTACTGAGGTAGGCTAGGCTGTTGGGAGGAGGATACAATGCATATGAGATGCACTAGAAGACTAGCTCCATCTGAAACCCATGAGAGCGTTGAAGATACGACCTTTTCTTTTTCTTTCTCGTTTTTTGGGGGAAGATGACAAGAGACATGTTAGTAGTGATAGATACAGTGACGAGCCACGAATTAATTTCTATGAAAGGGGGTTCGGAGGATAAGCTGCTGATTGTGTCCTCCCTTGAGTAATTTTTAGACAAGACAAGTTTAAAAAGTTTTCAAGTAATTTTTAGATGTATATTTGGTGTACTATAGCTAGCTGCATGCATGAATGCAGGCTTATGACCGAGCTAGATTGGACTTACGTTAGCAAGCTTAAGCTGTAACACAGAACCACAACAAAATTGAAAGGGCCAGGAGGGAGGCCTCAGGAGAAGTACAAGAACCGGATGATCGGGTGTATGCATATCCATATATCACTTAATACAAACCAGCCAGATCCGGTTCTTCCGTTCCAAGTAACAAGTTGAGTGGCCTGCGCTTTATATATTTTTTGTCATTTACACAATAATGTTTGTTTTAACATGTAATTCTAGAATCTCCAGCAGGTGTGAACTGCATCTTTTTTTCCTGCAACGCTCTCATGGGTTTCGATCTGGTTGGCACATGTACATGTGATCCACCATATTCCAGTCCAATACCTGTTAACCAAGTTGGCATACAAGTAGTAGGAATGATAAATGGGGGACATGTACACATGACAGATGAGTTTACTTCATTTCAAATAGGGACCTCGTTCCAATGGATTCCTTTACTTGGTCCTTCCATATTCTATGTGTGCAAGTTGATTGCATCCATCGGGAGTCGGGGGTTTTAATGAGGCTTTAAGGTAAGACATCGGAAGTTGGGTTGCATCAAGTGTGCACATGTGTACTATGTACTCCTATTATTTGTAATGGCAAGTTGATTATGGACTGGAATATGTTGGATGTGACCTGCGCTACGTACCCCCACCTGCAACCAGTTAGGTTGCCTGTAATGGGAGTATCATAGGTAGTATCATGCATGCCAACTAAGCACTTTTGATGAGGTGGCATAAGATTAAATGAAGAAAAAGATGCTTGAGTATCATATCATGGTACCGTATCGTATTAAATGACGTGTTATTTTGTGTCATGCATTGTAATAAATGTAGCCCTCTATGATACCGACATATGATACTACTATGCATTATGGATATAGTATCATACACTAGTATCATATGCATGATACTAGTATATGATACACCTCATTACAACCAGCCTTAGGGAAAAAAAGGTCCATTTGAAACCTACGAGAGCGTTGAAGATGAGACATGTTAGTGATAGATACTGACAAACCTTGAATTAATTTCAACGGAACGGGCCATCTGAAAGTTAAGCTGCAGATTTTGGAGCTCCACTGGGAATGTGCTCACGAGAATTTAGAACCAATAGTACGCCGCTTGGCTGTGTAATTAAGTTTGCTCCTACCTGTTCAATACAACAAGGTACAAAGCTTTTGCATTTTCGAGAGAGAGAAAAAGTACGCCGCGCACCCGTACTGAGGATTGTTTTCGGCAAAGGGTAAGTTTGTTTTCGCACCTACGTGTGAAGCAGCCGGTAGCAGTTGGTATTGTTTGTTGTGCATCTTGGCTGGTTTATCTGAATTCAGATGTGAGACACGAAACATTAGACTTAGGGGTAAAGAACTTTGTTTTATATATCTCACACTGCTGCTACATCAAAATCTTACCTGCACTGGAATCTTACAACAGACGTTTACAATCGTTTGAACAATGGCAAGTTATAGTGGCTACTATTAAACACATCCTACTGGATCATGCACGCACACTGTCAGAATGCCTTCTTTTCTTGTTTTTGCTACTGTGGCATTGCTTCTTTGACTGCACCATTGATGGCCCGGTTCAGTGCGAGAAAAGGCACAACCAAAGCGCCTACCAAGAAACAGGACTGAGACATAAATATGAAGGATAAGGAGACAGGAAAAGGGAAGTTCAAAGACCGAACAGTCAAAGAGAACCATACCTACGAAGGATCTTCATTAGGTTTGTCATTTCGGAATTCAGATACAAACAGAAAGAACAACTTCACTCCCACTTAATCCAAGCAATGCAAGCAAAAAGAAAGTCCTCGGCTTTCCCCTGGTTCTAGTCAATCACAACTTCAGAAGACGAACTTCAATAATCTGCATTCAAGAGGGCAATCAAATTAACAATATTTGAAGTAACAAACATTCAGGCTGGTGATACTGTTATACACTTGTCTAAAATTTACTGGAAGGAACTGAAGTAGCAGTATTCGTTGTTTTCTTTTGAGGACAGAAAAGCAGAAATACCTCTGCTGGATCCCTCAAGTAATAGAAGGGATCACTGCCTTTGCCAACTTCCTAAGCCACGGTCATTTGCTTTCAGAGACCGTTTTCAGATAAGCTAACTTGATTCCTCACGATATGGAAGTGATTTATCTTCCAGGTTTTGTCAGCAGCACTGAAGATGCAGCAGCGGCAACACCTGAATCGCTACAGGAGAATCCGGCAAGCGCAGAACAGGCCCGACCCAAGAGGAGAGCCCAGGCTCCAGCAAGATTGTGTGGCCCGGAGTGGGCCCGCTAGGCGATACTTATATACGTCCGGTACTGGTACTGTAACGGGTGGCTGGCGGCTTCGGACGAGGTACGGATAAGATAGTTGGCTTATGAGCATTGGCTGTAATCCTTCCTCCTCCCTCATTCAAACTCTTATGAACACAACTAAGATCTGAGTGAATCCATAGCTAAATTCGAGAGAACTAGTTCGTGCTTACAATTGGCATCAGAGCCATAGATCCTGGCGCCACCAGTTCCCCTCCACCACCCGCACGCGACGAGGTTTGCGGTGCGACGCCGCCGGGAAGTGATGGAGAGCTTGTCGCCGGCGACGAAGGCGATGTACGAATTCCTCAAGGCCGACCTGGCGGATTCCCTCGACGCCCGTTTTAAGTGACAAGATGAAGAGGCAGCGAAGTCGACGCGCTCCATCGTGGGGGATCTGACGACGTGCATCGACGACCTCAAGATGTCGATCGGTGTGGACATGGACGAGCTCCGCGCCGGCCTGGAACGGCCGCCGCCCGCCTCGGCGACGACTCCTACCGGACGGCCATCATATCCGGAGCAAGGCGCGTACAGCAATGCTGATGCGACACCGGAGGGCAGCCGCAGGGCAACTTTGACCAAGGGGAAGGATCATGTTCCTTATGTTCCACCGCTGGCCAGAGGTACGAGACCAGATCAGAGCTCTGTTTTCAGCCCACGGATGACAGATTTACAACGAGAAAATCCTGATTCCTATGGTTTTGGCCCTCGCATCGACCTGCCCCGTTTCGATGGCTCCAATCCGAGGCTCTGGCAAACGAGATGCGAAGATTACTTCAACATGAGTGGTACACCGCGGCAACTCTGGGTTCAATTCACGTCTACTTTGTTCGAAAGGCCAGCAGCACGATGGTTGGAGTCGGTTCAGCGTCGAGCACCAAATGCGCCGTGGGAGGATTTCTGCAGGTTACTACAGTTCAGATGTGCACAAACAGAAAATGGGGGAAGATAAGTGGGAGGCTCTGAGGTCTTACCGTAAAGCCAAGGGATTGTGTTTTATGTACGGAGAAAAATGGAGCCGCGATCATCAATGCAAACAAACAGTGTCGCTTCATGTGGTGCAGGAAATGGTGGAGTTTTTCCAATGCTCAACTTCAGAGGAACCTGGATCAAATGAGGACGATGAAGTCAATTTAATGGCCATATCTGAGGCAGCTGAAGGAAGGTCTTCTCGCAGTAAGGCATTTCAGTTGACAGTTACATTACATGAACAGCAGAAAATTTTCCTAGTGGACTCTAGTAGCACCCACTCCTTCCTGGAAACTGCTTCAGCTAACCTACTGACAGGAGTGCAGACATGTTCAACAATGAAGGTCAAGGTAGCTAATGGAGAGATAATGAACTGCTCCAGTTTTGTTCCAAAATGCAAATGGTCAGTGCATGGTGTACAGTTCGAGCATGATCTCAAGATTCTGCCTCTTAACTGTTATGATGGAATATTGGGAATGGATTGGTTGGTAAAACACAGCCCAATGACTGTGGACTGGGATCAGCAATGGATGTCATTTCCCCTGCATGGAAAAACAGTAACAATTCAAGGGGCAACACCTGTGGAATTTGCTTATAGCATCATAGAATTGTCTATCATTACTGATGAAAATGCTCAAACTGTTTTACCAGAAATTCAGGAACTGCTGGATGAGTACAAGGATGTCTTTGCTATTCCTACTGGATTACCACCAGAGAGGTCTTGTGATCACTCTATACCTCTTATTCCAGGTGCAAGACCATTTTCTCACAGACCATATAGATTAGCTCCAGAACTAAAGGATGAAGTAGAAAAGCAGATACAAGAGAAGTTAGATTCTGGTGTAATCAGAAGGAGTAATAGTCCATTTTCATCTCCCATCCTCTTAGTTAAAAAGAAGGACCACACCTGGAGATTGGTGGTGGATTATAGGCACCTCAATGCTCTTACAATCAAGGGAAACTATCCTATGCCTGTGATAGATGAATTACTGGATGAATTGCATGGGGCACAATGGTTTACAAAGTTGGATCTTAGGGCAGGATACCATCAAATAACGTTAGCCCCTGGAGAAGAATATAAGACAGCTTTTCAAACTCATCATGGACATTTTGAGTTCCTAGTTGTGGGATTTGGTCTGACAGGAGCTCCAAACACTTTCCAAGGAGCTATTAATGTGTCTTTGTCTGAAGAACCTGACATGCTTAGGAATTTTGTCATTGCATTCTTTGATGACATTCTGGTTTTCAGTAAAACATTGAAACAACATCTAGAGCATGTCAGAAGGGTTTTGGAAGTTTTGAGAAGAGATAAATGGTATGTAAAACTCTCCAAATGTGAATTTGCTTCTCAAAGGCTGCTCTACTTGGGTCACATAATCAACAAGGATGGAGTATCCACTAACCCTGAGAAAATGAGTACTATTGAATAGTGGCCGCAACCTGAATCGGTGAAAGAGGTCAGAAGCTTTCTGGGGTTAGCTGGGTACTATAGGAAGTTCATTCGCCACTTTGGAATTATTGCCAAACCAATGACTAACTTACTACGCAAGGGCTCTATGTTTGTCTGGACAAGTGTGGAGAATACAACGTTTCAAACACTGAAACATGCCTTGGTTACTGCCCCTGTCTTGGCCTTGCCCAATTTTCAGCAGCCATTTACTATAGAAACAGATGCCAGTGATTGTGGAATTGGTGTTGTTTTATCGCAGGAGGGACACCCTGTGGCATTTGTCAGCAAGGCCTTAGGACCCAAAAATCAGACACTATCAGTCTACGAAAAAGAATTCTTAGCAATTCTGTTAGCAGTTGAACAGTGGCGCTCCTATCTTCAGTTGAAAGAATTCAACATTATCACTAATCAAAAGGCCTTGGTCAGTCTGACAGAACAGCTTTTACATACAGCCTGTCAGCAAAAAGCTCTAACCAAGTTGTTTGGTCTAGATTACAAAAATCATTTACAGGAAGGGAACGAAAAACAAAGTCGCCGACGCTCTATCTAGGCGCCCTCATCTGTCAGGAGACTACTATGCTCTGTCAGCAGTGCAACCAGCTTGGGTACATGACATAATGGACAATTATGCTTCAGATCCTCATGTTACAGCAATCATACAGAAGCTAGCAATTGATCCATCAGCTGATCCTAACTTTACCTTGCAAGGGGGTCTACTCCATTTCAAGAAGCGACTGTGGATTGGATCAAATGAGCAACTGCAACGTAAGATCATCGACAGTTTGCACGCTAGCTCGGCTGGGGGTCATTCAGGTTTTCCAGTCACTTATCGCAGAATTTCTCAACTATTTCACTGGAAGAAGTTGAAGCAAATGATCAAGGAAGTGTTGCAATAGTGCCAAATTTGTCATCTTGCCAAACCCGACAGAGTACCTTACCCTGGTTTGCTGTAGCCTTTACCTATACCTTCACAGCCTTGGGAGATGATGACAATGGATTTCATCGAAGGATTGCCAGTTTCACAGCATCACAATTGCATCTTGGTGGTGGTGGATAAACTGACAAAATATGGACATTTTATCGCTCTCAAACATCCTTATTCTGCTATCACAGTGGCCGAGTCGTTTCTGGACCGTGTGTACCGTCTCCATGGACTTCCTGTATCCCTGGTTTCTGATCGTGATCCTGTTTTTACCAGCTTATTTGGAAGGAGGTGTGCAACATAACAGGTATCAAACTGCGGATGAGCTCGGGTCAACATCCTCAGACTGACGGGAAAACGGAGTGTGTAAATCAACAGGTGGAAGGGTATCTCAGCTGTTTTATAAGTGCACACCCGCATCGTTGGTTCAGTTGGCTTCCACTTTGCGAATTGTGGTACAATTCAAATTGGCACTCTTCGACTGGCTGTACTCCGTTTGATCTGGTCTACGGGCATCCACCCCGTTACTTTGGTCTGTCCCCTGTCGATGCTGCCAGGAATTCAGACGCTCAACAATGGCTGCGTGACAGACATGTCATTATGGTGTCAGTCAAGCAGCACTTACTGCGTATGCAGCAGCGAATGAAAATTCATGCAGATAAACACCGGACAGAGAGAAGTTTTGAGGTGGGCGACACGGTTTTTCTCAAGATGCAACCGTACATTCAGTCTCTATTGCCCCGCGCACAAATCACAAGCTAGCTTTCAAATATTTTGGTCCTTTTGAAATCTTGGCGCGAATCGGTGTGGTGGCTTACAAATTGAAGTTACCGGACAACTGCAGGGTACACCCAGTTTTTCATGTTTCCCTGCTCAAGCGTCAGGTCAAACTAGACCAACAGGTACTGCCAGTTCTTCCATCAACAACAGCTAACCTGCAGGTTCTGGCTTGTTTTCTGGATCGTCGACTGGTTTCACGCGGAAACAAGACAGTGGCTCAAGTGCTGGTCAAGTGGAGCCACTCTCCAGGTTCATCGGCAACTTGGGAGGATCAGGACATGCTGAAGCAACAGTTCCCACGCGCACCGGCTTGGGGGAAAGCCGTTTCCTCTCAGGGGGGATTGTCAGCAGCACTGAAGATGCAGCAGAGGCAACACCTGAATCGCTACAGGAGAATCCGACAAGCGCAGAACAGGCCCGGCCCAAGAGGAGAGCCCAGGCTCCAGCAAGATTGCGTAGCCCGGAGTGGGCCCGCTAGGCGATACTTATATACGTCCGGTACTGGTACTGTAAAGGGTGGCTGGCAGCTTCGGCCGAGGTACGTAGTTGGCTTATGAGCATTGGCTGTGATCCTTCCTCCTCCCTCATTCAAACTCTTATGAACACAACTGAGATCTGAGTGAATCCATAGCTAAATTCGAGAGAACTAGTTCGTGCTTACAGGGTTGCAGGTGGATTTGTACATGGCTTCTCTTGAATGAATCTTCATCAGATTTGCCACTTTAACATTGATAAGAAGAACATCGTCAGTCTGTCCAAGCGATTCAAGTCAAAATTCCACAAGACAATTCATGATCCACCTATATCTTTATTAAACAACTAAGCAACCAATGACCTATATGCAGTTCTGCACTGCACTACACAAAAGACAAGTAACAGTATTCCAGCCGCCACTTTCTCAGACATTTTGGTGGTCACCTTCTGAACCCTGCTAGCAAACCGAAAGCGTCATTCTTTCAGACCAACAAGGCAACAACAAAACCAATATTCGATCGAGATTATGTGAGTACAAATTGTGTGACTCAGCCCAAGGAAATCAAAATCCAATATTCCCACAAGACAACGAATCAGAAAATGAGATATCAAGGTTAGTTGGACCAATCAGCACAAGCTACATAAAACATGTGGTGCTACATACCATGAGATCGCTGATGAACAATGTGACAGTACTTGCAAAGCACAGGGTTTGGACTCCTTTTTCATTCACATGCATCTTTATGCTCAAATGATATACAATATATTTAGCAGCTCGAGATTATATCAACATAATATACTTAGCAGTAAAACAAGCTTAACAATAACAATGTCGTTGTAAAAAAACAGTAAAAACATTCCTGAAAACCTTACCAAAATGCAGATATTCACAATCACAGGGTATTTCAACACACCCACTGGTCATCAAACCGCTACGATTCAACAGAGCAAGATCAAAAATTACATAGCTACGATTCAACAGGGTATTACACGCCAACCATCTCACCTTTCCCGTCCTCTCCATCCTCTTCGTGAGTATCAAAGACTCTGGTACTACCTTGTTCACCCTTGTAATCCTTCTCCCGCATCTTACTCTCTAACTCATCAAGCAACATCATTAAGCCCCATGACACCGCATTCCTCACCAGAGCAGCCATACCATCAAACACTGCACGTGCACTCTCCACATTTCCGGCCTTGCCATACATATCAATGAGCGCAGTGGCAATGACAATGTCAGACGCGTAGCCCTCAACTTCAGCACGGGCATGAACTTTCCGGCCAAGTCCAGCATCAGCAAGGCGTGCGCACGCGCTGACAGCAGTCGAGAAGGTGAAGGCATTTGGTGGCACACCTCTGTGAGACATGTCACAAAAGAGGGAAACAGCCAGGCGGGGTCGGCCGACGCTAGAGTACCCAGACATGAGAGCTGTCCAGGAGACCACGTCCCGCTCAGCCATTCCATCGAACATGTCGAGGGCGTGGGCGGTAGCGCCGCATCGGTAGTAAGCAGTGATGATGTGGTTGCAAGAAGAGACGGCGGAGGCGTTGCCGCCCTTGAGGAGCTTCCCGTGGGTGGCGGCTACGGACGCGTGGTCGGTGGCACCAAGCAGTAGGTGAATCAACAGCGGTGTAACCGTGGCTGTGGTTGATGTCCCCGACATGGGAGCGGATTGTGATCCGAAGGTTATTGCCTTCCATTCTCCCAAGCGATCATCCCACCACTGATGCCTCTTATTAATACCATATACGAGTGTAGAATTTGGCACAACTACAACTTCAGCTTGCAATCCCACAAAAAGAAAGTACTTAAGAAGAACTGTTAAACAATCAATACAAATCTGCAGGTAATATACACTACACAGGATGTCCTTTAATCAAAATCATCTATAATGCGAGCTAAGACGGTCCAAGGTTTCAGTTGACTATTAATGTGCAGCAGTGGGTTTCTTCGGCACAGTTTGGCGGTAAACCTGCGAAGGTTGCATTCTCTTACATCAGAGTACAACACCATACTGGAAACTGAAATTGGCTAAATGACCATCAACCTGAACATATTCCTACTACTAGTTATAAGTGTTTTCTCATTAATGACTTGTAGCAATCTCTATCAAAAAAACAGGGAGAGAACTTTCATAGCCGTTTTTGATTGATGTATGTATTCTTAATATACTAAACCTGGCCAGGTTTAGTTTACCAGGTTTTTTTAATCTTTTCTTATCAATAAAAAACTAACCAACTGGGTCATGGCACATGTTTTAGTGGGGGGTTTGAAGGGCACTACTAGGAAAAGGCATGCTAGTGGCGCGCCAGTTTTGCCTACTAATGGCGCACTACTGGTGCGCCACTAGCATCACGCCATTAGAATTAAATTCTAGTGCGCCACTAGTATCTGGTGTTCTAATGCCGCACCTTGCAGTGCGCCATTAGTATAGCCCACAGTGCGCCATTAGAATGACTCCCAGGGGGCCATATGTACCCATGTGCTTTGGCTTACTAATGGCGCACCAGTGGGTGATGCGCCATTAGTGTGATTATTACAGTGCGCCATTAGTGTCTTGTGTGGTGCACCATTAGTATTAATATTAGTTTTTTTTGTTTTTTTCTGATTTTTTCACAGGTTACAAAATATATTATTTGACAGAATATAGACAGCACCACACAGCAACAGCAGATTCATCGAATACAATAGAAGGTAAGTCTCCGAATACAATTCATCATATTAGTCTTCGAATACAAAAGACCGAACGAAGATAGAACATTACAAGTCTCGGAGACCGCGAGTAGCGAGTTTGTCTTCACATTACAAGTCGATATCGATCATCTAAACTACCATACATAGAAGAGAGTTGCGGTCATCACGATGAGCATCACGCGATGAAACTGGTCTTCACCCGGTTCCTCTAGCGCTCCCTCCTCTCTCCCACTAGATAGAGGGCGTATCTAGATTCCGCCTCCGCCCTAGTGGTGTACCCTTTGTAACTGTACCGCTGAAACGGTGAACCTGTCTCCGACACTCCTCCCAGTCGTCGTAGACTCCGGGAACCTTACCCTTGTACACGACATACGACGGCATCTCTATGCACAAGCCAAACAACAGACAATACATAAGCAATATATAAGTATGGAACAAAAGGATCAGAAGAGAAAAGCAAGACATTAATAGCACGATTCATGGTCCTACTAATAAATAGCATCGATTACATCTAAGTTGAACGACTGTCCAAACCAAAGAGACATACAAGTTCATTCAAGTTTAATTACAACATGAGCTAATCGATGTTTCAGAACTACAAATAGCATCACTACTTTCGACTCGACTCATGGGACCGGAGCGTGGATGAAGTCGCCGTATTTCGTGATGGTCATGAAGTCGCGGGCGTTGTCAGCCTGCATTTGAAGTGTTGTGTCTATCTCACTGTTGGACGGTTGCTCTCTGAGGTACAACTGCCCCGAGGTACGAAGGACATCTTGATGGATGATTTCTGCAAACTCCGACTAGATGCGAAAGAATTCTTGTCGGAGGTCTGCATCCTGGATTGCCGCCAAGCTTGCGGCCCAATCTTTGACATTATTTGGTAGGAGAAGGTGATTATGGTACCGTACGATCGCCCTCATGTGATGGAGGGCGTAGTAGGCATCCTTCTGACCGCTAGGCGGCTGCTTGATGTAGGGGAACGTCGTATTGTGGGTGGACACGTGCCTGCCGTACCTACGAACTGGCCTCTTAAAGGTGCCTCCAGATGTGGTGTAGCCGGGGAGAGCATCATCAAGAACTTTCTTGATATTTGTGTAGTCTATCTTGGAGTCACGGTCCGAGTCGAAATACGTGGCCGTGGAATATTTCGGGCTTAAGAGGATGAGTGTGCAATGTGTGTCACTGCACAGAACACGGAATGTTAGAAAAAAAAGAACGATCGAAATCTAAGAAATCATATGTTACGGGGCGGTGAGGGGATGACTTACTCGGGAAAGTAAGGGACGAGGAAGTTATCCTTATCTGGCTTTGCTAGAATGACGCCTTCAAGGTGTGAACTCGCGACCTGCCGGTCCCCAGCGCTGCCCAAGATCTTGGCAAGCATGTAGAAGGGGTCGACTATCACGATGTCCGGGGTCTTGTCTCGAATGATTCGCATCTCCATACTCAGCGAAAACAGCCGAACGAAGGTGTAGTGTAGCAGATGAAGATTAAACATAGCAAAGATGTCATCAAACCACAGGACGATCGTACCCCCGATGGCGCCATCCACAAAGCCCTTGCCCTCTGGCACCTTGGCCACGAAAACCGGGTATGTCGCATCATTCTGGGAGAGATGCATCTTCTCCAAAGAAAGAACGCTGACATGCAGACTCCGCATAGCACCGGTTACATCATTGAGCATATTTGTCAGTAGCATCGCCCTACCCGCCACATGCACCCTCCTCGAGATATCCTGAGGTGAAGGTGGCCCGTCTTGAGCACGGATCGTACTCGGTGCCGGCTAGCTCGCACCGGTGCCCTTGGCCGTCTTTCGTTTCCGTCCCTTCTTCTTGATCTGCTGTAATGGGACCGAGTTCTGCTCACAGACCGCCTTCTTGAGCGTGTTGGGGCTGATAATATTTCGCACCTCAGCTATCTGAGGCTCGGTGAAGGCAGGAGCTGGAGGCGTCTCCTGAGAACTGAACGCCAGACGACGCCTGTTGCAATTGGATTTCTCCGCCGTACCAGCTAGATCGCGGTCGTCTTGGTTGGGTTCTTGAGAAGGAGGCCCGCCAAATTCGTCACCGTACCCATGTTCGGCAAAGTACTTATCGATGTTGGTAAATGTACCATCGTCGTTGTCGTCGTCGTCCGGATCCTGTGCCATATGCATGTCCGGATCCTGTGCCATAGGGATGTCTGGCATGTCCGGTAGCGTTGCGGCGTTCTTGCCATGGCGCGGCGCCGGCACGACTGGCGGTCTTGTCTGTGGGGTGGTGTCCCCCGCCCCCAAACGAATCTGGCTCTTCGGCCAAAGCAGGGGCCAGCTTAGGCAGGCGCTGAGGGTCATCAGATCTTCTTCGTTGGCCCCGGCGTGTTGAATCGAAGGTAACAACTCGTCGTAGCCTGGCAGCACCTGAACTAGTTGAACCCTATACACGGTGGGTGGCATCAGTTTACCGTGGAACACGGGGTTTCCCGGTTGAACAATTTTGCCCTTGGTGACATCGACCAACTCGTCGTTCACGAAGTGCAGGAGAGTGCACAAAACGTCGGCGGCGCCCTGCGAAAACATGTAGGGCGTCAGGGATGCCCAGTCAAAGGCAAAAGGAGATGAAGTCCTCGGCCGAGAGGCTTAATTAGTTACCGTGATGATGGCGTCGAGCTCGGCTAATGTCGAGGCACCGCCAACGGCGAGCGTGCAACTGACGGAGGGGCCGCTTGCTGGCGAGGTGCCGGCTGGCGTACACCCGGGTGCATTAAGCTCCAATGCCCGTGCCGGCACCGGAGATACCAATGTCGCCGCTGCCAGAGACACCAATGGCGCCGCCTGCGCGTTGTGCGAGTTGCTGGCCGTGAAGCTGGGAATCGGGGGCGGCCCCTGTTGGCCACCTGCAATCCACGTCGTCAGCCCATGAATCAAGGTAGGCATAATGCCGGTGAGCGTCGTTCCCAGTTGCTGTTGCACTTGCTCTTGGATAATCTCCGGAATCCGCGCCACTTGTGCCTTGAGTTCTTCAACCTCGCACGACTGGCTTTTCGAGCTGGTCTTTTTCTCCTTTCGCCCACCAGCGGTATAGTATGACGACCATTTTGTGGACAAGCCTTTGCAGGCCACACGACCAGGTGACGACGGCTTACTGAGCTTATCCTTGTTTTTCATTACGTTCAACGCCCTATTTAGAGTGCTGATCCAAGCAGGGGTGCTCTGAGACAACCCCGCGCTACTGCTTGCAGTCTCCTTCGCCAGAACAAACTCAAGCGCCCTGGTCTTTGGATCCGTGGTAAGCTCCTTTGTTATCGGGTCCTCCTTGTACCGGGCCCTGACAAAGTTCCTGGTCTACTTGTCACTGTTGTATTTCTCGAAGCTGGCGGTAGGCCTTGCTCGGCACGCTCCGCGTCCTCCCTGTCCCATATAGGCTCCGCTACTCTGTAACTGTCGGGACCGAGTTTGTGTTCCCCTAAGTTCAACTCCTGCATTTCTTTCCCCCACTGACTTGATTCGGAGGTTGCACTGCTCTCGCACTTGATCTTGAACTCCTTGTAGTCATCTTCGCTGATCGAAGGATTTTTTGCCTTGATCTTCTCATAACTATCAGATTTCTCAATCATTCTCTTCACCGCGCTTCTCCAAGTAGACAGGGCCGTGCTCATCCTCGTGAGGGCGGCATTGTTCACTTTATTCCCTGAGAGGCGTGTGTTTTCAAATTCAGCGGGGAACTTGTATAGTATATGCAGCTTCGTGAAGAGGAGGTTGCGCAAATTCCCTCGGTCCTTATGCCTAAGGTTCTCGGTGTTGATCGAGACGGTGCTCCGGAGAATGCACCCCAGCTGAACCGAGTACCCCTTGACTATATGTTTGGGCTCCGTTGGATGCCCGTCAGAGTCCACTTGAGTAAATTCCTCCTTGAGGGTGCGGAGCACATTCGGGCACCGGTCCTTCCGTTGCTTCTTCGGTTGGCTGCCATCTGTGCGTGCGCCGCCATCATCAATGGTGGCATCCTCGGCGGCACCATCAGTGGTGTCATCCCCGACGCCACTAGGGGTTGTGTAGTCAGGATCGGTGTCTTCCGCGGCGTCCTCATAGCGGTGAGGTTGTTCCTCCATCTCCTGGGACAGCTCCCAGAATTGCTTGCCGCCCGAACCGCCGGCCTCATCGTTGTTGGCCATGTTTCGCTCTAAATAGGAAAAAAGTTTGGTCTCATCATTTAGGGTTTGTCGACACCGAGGCATCCTAAAAGCTAAGCTTTAATCATTTAGGGTTTGTCGACGCCGAGGCACCCTAAAAGCCTAAGTGTACATCATTTAGGTTCTCATCGACACCGAGGCACCCTATAGAAGCCAAGGTTTCATCATTTAGGGTTTGTCGATGCCGAGGCACCCTAAATGCTAAGTTAAGTTTTCATCATTTAGGGTTTATCGATCCCGAGGCACCCTAGGTTGGGCGTAATCACTTGGCTCTATTGCCACCTATGTTGGGTTTATCATCTAGGGTTTATCGATGCTAAGGAGAATTCTAAGTTAGGCCTAATCACTTGGCTCTATTGCCACCTATGGTTTAATGCAGCAAGAATGGCAGGGCAGTTGATCCTACTTAACTAAGTACTAAGATACCCCGGCCCATGCATTAGTCGCAAGTACCCCATATGTCCTATTTTTAGCAAAGTCATGCTAAAATTCATGGAAAATTTCAGCATGACCTTTGCTGAAAATAGGACATATGGAGTACCCGAATTTGCCGGAATGGAAGTTAATCGACATTCCGGCAAACTCAAGGGCCTCTCGGGGTACCTGTAAATTCATCACGACACAATGGTCGGAGACAAAACCCAGCAACTTTACAAGTCTTTCATAGATTTGTTTGCAAGTTCTGATATGTAATAAAGATGAGCCTCAAAGATGAGCCTCCAATGCTGATTTGTTTGCCTCAAGACAAGATGAACCTCCAATGCAACAAGTAATAAAATGTTCAACAATGTATCAGATTCGGCAACAGTTTAACATCTACTCCAGTAATTATACAACACCATGACCAACATTTCTCCTCTCCAAAAATTAGAAACAAAATAGAGGAACATTACATAGTACCCATCAAATTAAAATAACATATACAGTACACAGAGGTAGGTAATACTAAAGCATGTTCATATTAGCTAGTGACCATTATATTGCTTTAGGTTAGGGCCCTTACATTATTCTCTCTCTATCCCTTTCTTTAGCTTCACTGCATCACAAGGCAAATATGGTTCAAAATAAAATACTACTGAATAAGCACCTAGCAGAATACTAAAATAAGCTTAAAAAATGCATACAGCTTGACATACAAACACAGACAGTTATGCAAGTGCTAGAGGTATGCATATATATATGTGAACTTGATCCTGAACTAGAGGTACACATGTTTGCTTACTCATCTCTGTAATTACTCGTGCTTATTTGCATTGTGCTATATATGAATCCACACTGACTCGAGCCTGAATCAATCAATCAATGCTGCTCACAAATACTCCCACACTCCCATAATAGTACTAATATAAGAGCATTTACATTATTGGAATGAAGGGATATATTTTTTTTCTTTCAAGAAAACACAAACCCTAACAACACATTATGAGCACCTTCAAGAGATTGAACCAACCCGACATCTACAAACACCTCCTACTCAACACACAGACACAGACCAAGGAAGAAACATAACCATTCTTCTTTTTTCTTTCTTTGTTGTTAATAATAAAAGAAACTACAAGAGCAAGGAAGGAACAAGTCTTATTTTGTATTGTCACACAAGAAACCCTCTTTCTTTCTTTCTTCCCTTCTTGTTAATTTAATTTTACTGCACCATCTACTAACCTCCTCCAACTTTACTACCACTACATCCCTCTCAAGGACATCTATGTACTGCCTATAAAGCATCACATGCTGATGCTATGTTTCATTTGTCCCATCTCCCATATCTGCTCTTATATTAAGTAAATGCCCAGATGCATTACATTTATCTCTGCGGGAGTTTTTCTTTTCTAATAATATCATCTATACATGTTACTTAGTTACTAAACCTATGTAACTTAGGATCTAATTGATAAATTGCTAGAAGTATCCGCATATTTTCGTGGAGATCATAGGGGAGGATCGGACAGTGTGGCAACAGACAGCAAGGTGTGTTCTTTCAAAGAATCTTTGCATCGAGCCAATGAACATCATATTTGAAGTGCAGTTTAACTTAGTCACTTAAAACTATCTGATCCACAACTAACAACCAAAGTCATGTTCAGTTATAGTGCTTAAATATGATTTTGGTGTGCGTGAAAACAATACAGTATTATATTTCTATTGAATGCATGAGTATGATGTATCACACATCTACATGTCTAGGCTTTTTTAGTTTTTTTTCCGGATGGAAACCAGAAGCATCACTGTCCTTGACTAGAATCACCATGGCCAGATTAAAGACTGCAAGCTGGCAAGTTCTTCCTTTCGATTTCTCAATCTTAGCTAGCGGAGGAGGAAAAGAGGAGAAGAGAGGCAGAGGGAGGAGGGTTACCTGGCGGCGGTGGGGCGTTGAAGACCTGGCGGCGAGGTTCCTCCTCTCGGTGGCGGTGGGGCTCCTCCCCTCGGTGGCGGCGGTGGCCTCTTCCCCTCGGTGGCGGCGGCGGGGCTCCTCCTCTCCTTGTGGAGGCGAGGCGTTGATCCGGTGGCGGCCCTGGAACCCTAGCCCTGGCCCTGCTAGTCGGAGCGGGCGCGGCGGTCATCGGAGCGGGGGAGGCGGTGGGGGTGCGGGG